>NW_010966665.1:400829-445053 GCF_000463585.1 Tarenaya hassleriana
TTTTGGAGGGAGATATATATATATATATATATATATATATATATATATATATATATATATATATATATATATATATATGGAAAAAATATAGAAAGTGGGTGCTAAAGATCAACAATGCTTCTCACCTTTTCATCATTGTAAGAAAATAGGCTTCTTCTTTTTTTTTTTTTGCTGCTAAAGAACAAACAAACACTTGGCAATAGAAAACATGTATCTTATCTGTGTATATACATACATACATACATACATGTTTGAAAAATCTAACCACAAAACTAATCTGCAACAGCAAGAAGACAATCTAATATCTCATATCTAGGATGGAAAAAGATGAACCGTTTCCCACAAACAACGGGCAAGAACAACTGATCTTCACGAGCCATTGAGGTAGAAACAAAACTATATATAGGCGCTTGAGAAAGTCACTGCGTTTCAAAAGATTCAAGATCCGACAGATTCCATATCATAACACATACCATATAAACTCCCACCCGCTTACCATTGTATCCGCTTGCAACCATATGATATATTGCTCTGTGTGTATGTTCCGTCGCTTGACGTAGAGCCCTTGCAAAGGCCTTAAAGGTCGCCTCCGTCGTGTGGTGAGAATTTTTACCAGTAAGCTGCGGTAACAAACGGTTTAAGAAACTGTAAAAAGAAAAATACTACAAGAAGATTCCATAAGAGTGATAGAATGTTGGGGGAATTCCGTTTTAGTTTATAAAAACGCTTGATTAAGGAAGGAGGATGCAAATCATAACACCACCAACTATATGTGAGGAGGAAAAAGGAGGAAAAAGGAAAAAAATGAAAAGATAATTCAACAAAAAAAAAAGGATAAAGACAGAACAGAAGGTACCCGAATGTCATGAGTTCCAACTCTCTGGGTTGGAATCTCCGAGTTGTAACCGAGATATGGCCGACCAGACATTTACGGAAGGGACGAGACCACTCCGGTTGCATATATGACCGTCTTGTAATTTCGTTAAGAACGTAAGGGCATTTTGGTCACTGCGCAAATGCTCGGGCACATTTACGAATTGGGGATGTGTGTGTATATATATATATGTGTGTATGTACATATTACATAAAACGGCCATATTCAAGTTCCAGAGATTCCGGCGACGGAATTTCACGCAAAAGAGCTCTTTCTCCATATTCACATTTCTTCACCATGAACTCCGGTGGCCTTCTCTCACTTGTATCGCCGGAGAGATTGCACCACCGGCATTAGGACAACAATACACATCTCATCCGTCCACCGGACTACGTATAATCTGATCCAGAAACGCCATTTCCCGGTTCCCGCGAAGCGACTCTTCTCTTCTCGGAGAATCCAATGTTGTTTCATAACCCGAGTCAGTATCCTCGTCTCCTTCACCCGAAGGTTTCACCTCGGTATCTCCTATAACATCTCGGGAAGCTGAGTTTGGATCCCCGTAGGTTCGGCGTTTCGCTCCGGAATCCGAAGGCGATGAGCTTCGGCTCGATTCAAGGTGATGGGAACTGTGTCCGAAACCATCAGCTTCTCTTGTTGTCTTGATGATGGCAGAATCCATGTCTTCATTGAATTCCTCACAATCTTCTTGACCATCCCCATAGAGCTCCCTTTTGATTCCTGCGTCTTTGGCGAAAAAACGAAATGGGAACAAGAAAGTTGAGAACGAAAATAGGTAACTAAACTAACTAATCACCGGGATAAGAAAAAATGAGCTCGAAGGATCAGAAACCTGTGTCGGGGGCAGAATCTCCGCCGGCATGTCTTTGTCCTAACAGATCCTTCTGTAACATATCCATGTCGGGAAACACTAAAAGATTCATAGAACGGATTTCTTTCTTCAGCAAATCATCATCCACAGGACGAAACCCGAATTTATCTATCCAAGCACGGCTAAAGTCGGGGGTTGCGGGAATAACCAGCGTCTCAATCTCGAGATGTTGAAGAGTCTTCAAATAAAAGACAAGGAAAACCCGAACGCGAGTCAGTAAAAATCTAACCACGATGCGGAAAAAACTGTGAAAAAAACAGAAGAAAAAATTCACATTTCATGGGATTGGCTATGAAATTATAGCTATGAATACAAAGTTAACATTTCATTTAAAAAAACTAGGAGAAAAAACCGAGCTCGAATCCTCGGCTTTCTTGTCTATACACTTAAGATAAGACGTGAGACGAAACACAAACACGAACTTACTGATTTTATGGCTTCGAAAAGTCGGCGGCACATCCCTTGACGCCTGTAGATATGGCGAGTTCCAATAAAGGGCATCTCTGCTAGCCGATCTCCGCGAAATCTAAAAGAAGACAGGAAAAATATCGTCAATATCATGCATCGAAGCCAGTAAAAGTTTCCGGGTACGAAAACACACACATGAGCAATGAACACAAAAACCTGATAGATGCCGAAGCAATTATTTCGTCGTCCCTCTCGAGAATAGCGGTATAGAAGCCACCGAAATTCAGCCAGTTGAAATTTGACCTAAGAAAAAAGCTAGGTATAAGCAAAAAAGTGCCAACCTGAGATGAAAACAAATTTAATTTACATCTCAAACAAGCTTACCCGCAATTGTAAAGGACATTATGCATTATATTCACCCCGCTCCTCCTGTCAATAATGGGCAAAAAGCATTCATCCATGACTGTCAGAGCTACCGAAAGCTTGGAATGACTTTCAACAGTCTGAGGCGGCTCAGGTACCGATGAATCTGAATCTGTATCTGCCCTATGAACTAGAGACCATGAAAACCCGTTGTCTAATTCATGTTTGATGCCAACATACTTTTGTAAACCTTCACAGAGCTGTCAAATCGAGAAATAAATTAACTTTAAACAGAAATGCTTCAAATATAGCATAGAATATGACTGAAATTTATAATCAACAGCAGCATACAAGGGGCGATAAATCTTGAATTAAAAGTACAGAAATGATTTTCAGTTTTTAACACGGTTGACGTATTAGCCGTCTAATAACGACAGAAAGGAAAATACCTCTTTGCACTCCACCCCACAAAATGCAATGCCTAATTCAGCGCAGGCAGTAGGAGTAGCAATCATCTCATCACGCATGCATGGTTTGTGATCTAGAAAAGAGAAATCCTAATTTCAATCAGAAACGATCAGCAATAATGAGCGAAAACAAAAGCGAAATATTTCAACCATTGTAAGGAAGAGATGAAAAATACATTTTTTCTCACACATCTTGCAGGTAAGTAATTTCCATAAAGTTGCATCCACAGTTTGTGTATGGTCTCCCACAACTGTCCTACAGAATTTGCATGTACAATTTGGGCAATGCCAATCACCAAGAGGAAGCATCTGTAATTGAATGAACCTCAAAATGATTCAATAAGGCATCAGATGGTCTTAAACCAACTCCAAAATATATTCTCTATTCTCAACCCAACAAAATATGTTGTTTGAAACATTTTTTTCACCAAACAAGACTTAAGTCGTTGCTTAATATTGTAATGACTGGTAAAAAATATTTCAAAAAGGAAAAAAAAAGAAGAATATGAACTTGAAAGCAATCAGCAGCATACCTTAATGTCTAGGCATCTCTGGTGGAATGTCGAGGGACAACCATCACAACAGATTAAATCACCTCCATCCCCGCAAATACCACATGCATCATCATTTGGGTCATCTTCATTTATATCTACATTGCAGAAACCAACGTGCTTATCACCCTTTTGTCGGGCCCATGCATCTATTTGGCATTGAAGAAGAGAAACCCCAGAATCCAAATACATGTTCTGAAATGGCTGCTGCAATTTGCTTCCAGCATGGATCTCAAACTTCGAAACTGAAATGATTTTACTACAGCAACCACAGTGAATCCCATCCCTCGTTATCCAGCCCTCAAGCATTGCTCGTGAATCTCGGGGGTTCATGTACATAACCTTTTCGTCCAACTGAACAATTCCATTATCAATCAGCCATGCCAGCACTGTCCGTTTTCCAGAGAAGTGTACAAAGCCATCGGATTCTGAATTGTTTCCCTTAGTTGAACGTCGTACCAGCAATGTATTCCTACCAGTTTTCACACTTTTGCCACCGTCTCTATGGTGAGAGGAGGAACCAGCAGATTTTTCACATTTGTGCTTCATACCTGGTAAACCAGCTTCATGATTGACCTCATTTCCCATAGACATAGAACCCTGCCCTAGGGAGGAGCTTAGTTTTTCTTTATGGACATATCGGTCTTCAGTCACTGGTTCATTTTTAATAGTTGGGAACTTTCTCGCAAAAATGTTTTTTTCATCACTATCACTGCCACCTTGTTGCTGTCTTTTCAAATCTCTTTCAACCTTCCTTTTCGTTTTCCGTGTTAATTGACTGAGCGTCTCATCTGAGATCAGAGTAAATGAAGAAAAGTCCCGGCTAGGCTTGACCACAGTTTCCTCATTATTGAATTGCTTCAGAAGCGCTTCATAGGCCTTGATAATAGACCAATATGCTGTTCCTGTTGGACTTATATAAACTGCATCTAGGTAGTCTCTATTCTTTCTAGGTCTATAGTCAATCATCCACCCTGCTTCCAGCAACATTCCCCTAATTCGCTCACGTAATCGTTGTTTTTCAGTGCCAGAGCCACGCCTAACTTTTCCGTCTTTGATTTTTGGAGGAGCTGGCTCATCAGGTAGAGTCTTTTCACCTCCAGCAATTGACATCTGGCCAGATGTATGACCTCTAATATTCTTCTTCTGCACCCTTGCTGACATATCACTATCTTCTGAATCTTGGTCCAGGCCTTTATTTTTCATGGCTAAGGCCATATGCATTTTTGACCGTATTGCAAGATTTTCACCTTTCAAAGTGGTTGGCGACTGGATGGCAACACGTATTTTACCAGTATCTTGAATTTTTGAACCAGTTTGAGTTTGTTTAGCTTCCACGTTAGTGAAGTTTCTGAGTAACCCGCTCATCTTATTCTTCTTGTTTATCATAACCTTCAAGACACCGTTTTTCCCCTGAACTCTAATAGGTTCATCAAAGCCTGCATCACCCATGTACTTCTTCCGCAACAATGATTCATGAATTTCGGTTTCATCTGCAGTAACTTTAAACCTGTTTCTACAACCCTGATTTGCAAAACTTGCGGCCCCTGACCCATCAAAATATGATTTTCTTCTTTTCTCAAGAACTAAATCTCTACTTGAACCAGTTTCGCCTTTCTTGTCAATGCCAAATTGAGCAGATCTGAAATATGATTTCCTACCGATATCAACTCCACCGCCGTCAAAAGACCTCCTCATCCTCATAGTCATTAGTTCGTCTTCACTCTCCTCATCGTCATTGTACCCCACTTCATCTAATCTATTCCTCTTCCATTCTTCGCTGCTCTTTCCCACAAAAGAATCCCCTTGCCAATCCCGTCTCCGGCCAGAATCCCTTTCTTCTGCATTTACCCCATCAAAACCAGACAAGCCATTACAATGGTGGTGCATAGTTTGGTGAACAGTTTTCCAACCAGGTATCATAATTTCAGCGCTAGACCCAGAACCAGAATCACTCATAACCGTCCTGGACCTCTTGTTTTCCAACCATGAATCATAAACCGGGCGATTCCCTGAAGACGAACAAATCCCACCGACCACATCGCCCTTCTTCTTCACAATCAAACAACCCGAAGAACTTCTCTTCTTCATCACTACCCCTAAAGGTTCACGAGATCTCCTGCCCCCTCCTTCCATGTTCTACACCAAACTATGCCACCAAATCCGATTTAAACCCTAAATTCCCCCCGATTCCATCCCGGATTCCAAGATACAATCGGTTAAAAACGCAAAGCATCATCATATAAGAATCTTAAGAACCCTAGGAATACGAGATCTGGACCAAAGCCAAATCGATTCCCGAATTATCCTTCAACAAGAACCGTACGCTGCCATTGGTCGAATAATCGGCGATCGGAAACAGGGACAATACCTCACTCCGCCGTTCAAACTGCAAAATCCTCCGTCGGCGGGCGCTGACGCAAGTTTCCGGCCACCAACAAGAGAATTCAAGAGAGAGGAAGAATTGCCATGCCCTTTTTTTTTAATTCAACGTCTCTCGCTTTTACGCTTTAATTTCACCACTTTATTTTTCTTTTTCACACCAATTCTCGTTGGTCGATTTCAAAAAAAAAAAAAAAAAAACAAACAAATGGTCTAATTCATGCGACTCATGTCTGCCATGTCCCCAGTTGTCGTATGGGTCATCTTTCATAGCCTAATAGTAATACAGCCCAACCTCTTACACCCAAGCCTCTTAAATTTATCATTTTTTTAAAAAAAAATACGGCATTTATGCATTTATATGATGATGACTTATAGTTCATGCTTTTAGACTATTTTTATATGCATTGTTGAGGCCTATATATAATGTTCGAAGGCTTATTTTAGAACACTATATGCATTGTCATGGACCTTTTGACGCTTTAGCAGATAAAACGAAAAATGGATTATTATCATTAAGAATGTTATTATTATTATAAGTTCACAAAATTGGGGTCTTCGAGCAAAAAGATCCCAATTCTGTTTACAAAGTCCTCAATTTATATATTTAATTATCATTATCACATGTATAATCTCTAAACCGAAATACTATTCGGTATTCCCTTTTCGATCATACCACCTTCTCTTGAGTAATTTGAAGTGTTTGGGTATAGCAAAGTGTACGACATTTTAACTGGACCAAACCGATTCTTCAAACTCTTATCGTTGTTCCTCTTCAAGATATTGGTCTCGACCTGCTCAAGCCTATCAGTGAACCTTTTAGACATAACCAAAATCTCATCATCAGCCGTCCAATTTGGAGATTCTCTCTGTCCCAAATAAAGCTCGTCCGTTGAATGCATAGACAAAACCTCAATGATAGAGATTCCAAGTAATGTCTGTAGTTGCGGAGTGATCGTCTTCAAGTATGCAACATCAGGATCTTTCTTCAATACTCTTCTGTACCCGATTCAGGCATGAACCGACGACTAATTGTCGGTCGATTTGGGAGAAAACCGGTATACGAATACTGACCAAAGTTAACAGCAGCATGAAGAGCAGATGCAATCCAGATAATGATCGAACATGTTTGGATGAGTTCAGACCGAGAGTGCATTTTAGGCCACCAGGGCTCGTTTTTTTTGTCACCATGGCCTACGTTTCGAAGTTCAGACTAGGGCTGGGCACGGGTCGGGTACCCGCGATTTTGGAGATATTCGTCTTCGTTTTCATCTTCGCGGGTTTCATGAAAACAATGTCTCATTTTCTATCTCATTCACACTGGGTACCCGTCGACCGGGTACCCGTGATTAAGAGACGGGTACCCATGAGTACCCGTACCCGTAAAATATATATTTTTAAAATAAATATAAACTAAATATTTAGTAAAATTATATTATTTAATTCAAATATATATTTAAAATATAAAATATATATATATATTTGAATATATATAGATTTTTAAAAGTTTTTAAAATATATATGTTAATTTTTAAAAGTTAAAACCTAATATTTAAATAAATAATTAAAAAAATATAGGAATATTTGATATTTTTATATATTTACGGGTACTCACGGATACCCGTCTTCGTAAAAATGAAACCCGTACCCGTTTTCGTTGTCGTTTTTATGTACCCGTCTTCGTCTTCATTCAGAGGCGAATACCCGTTTTTCGGGTACCCACAAGACCGGGTACCCGCAAACCCGCGGATAACGGGTATAAATGTCCAGCCCTAGTTCAGACCACCATGACTGAAGCTCTATGTCAATTTGGATGGTTTTGTAATAGTACGAGCAATACTCTGTCACCCATGTCTCAATGGCTGACCAGATCTCTAGTCCATCAACAGCATACGGATAATCTTTGATCAAAAGATGAACACTACCATCGCAACTTGAATCAGGAACAGCCACTCCTCTATACACAGTTTTGAGAAAACGAACGTTAGATTTTTCACTATCTAAGTACATGAAAGTATATGCGTAGGCTTTTCACTATCTAAGTAAATGAAAAGTGTGTACCTCTTGAGAAGATCAGCAGGCAGAGCTTGGTCAGTGAAAACTCAGTTTCGGTAAAGCGAAGAAGACAATTCCATAGAGTATTTTCCCGGGAACACAGTTCTTTCGAGCACACCATCTGCGTTAATGAGGATATGACGAGCCAATGCATTTATTTGCATTGTGTCACGAAAATGTGGATGCAGAAGCTTATAGATCGGATGAACCACACTCAGTTGTCTTTTTGCTGAGATAATGAACGGTTCCATAGTAGCATGGGTGTGTAGCCTACAAAAAAGCGATCATTGTAAATAACCAGACAATTTATTGTCGAGGGATACATTCTCGTTTTGAATACAATTTGATTGTACTTATACCAATGGCTAATAAGCTGATGATAACCAGAATCATTGATCGCAACATAAGCCTTCGCGAGTTGCCAGATCGAGCCCTCAACACCTTTCTCAG
The DNA here is from genome assembly GCF_000463585.1 of Tarenaya hassleriana. Classification (NCBI taxonomy): domain Eukaryota; kingdom Viridiplantae; phylum Streptophyta; class Magnoliopsida; order Brassicales; family Cleomaceae; genus Tarenaya; species Tarenaya hassleriana. The sequence continues at coordinate 409,272 of NW_010966665.1, forward strand.
CCGGTGTGAAGATTTTGTTGACAACTCCATATTTTTCACCTTGTGGGTGAGGCAGACTCAACTCAATGGCTAAAGGCATCAGAATTCCATCATCTTTGAGGAGCAGAACAGTTCGGGTAGCATATAGTTTTGCACCAGTTGAGTTAATCCTTCTCAAATAAGGCATCAACGAGTCATGATAATCCAAAACATACAGTTTGTTTTGCTTCAAAGCCTGTAAGAACAACAAAAAACAAAAACGACGACAATATAATGACAAAGACAATGATAAGATGATGATTAGGATGGTTTCAAATACCTCTTCGATGGTAAGACCATCCATGTTAGGCTCAACATCTTCTTCGCGGATAGAACTATGTTGATTTCCATATACATCCGGATCCATCTTGCTCAGTGGAGGAAATTCCTACATTTTTCACGAAATCTCAGCAAAAATAGCATATTTTAAAAGAAGAGGGAACAAATGATAAGACCTGGAGACGTCTAATGACAAGTGGATTGAGACCGGCAATCATTTCCCGACCAAACTCTTCGTCGGATCTCCAAGCTGATCTACTCTCTGTAAGAATATAGAAACCTTCACAAGGGAAACCAAAAAACCACCTCGTTACAAATCACCTATAAATAACTCCTACCTTTGATGATAGTGGGCATTGGATACTTCAAAAATCGATCACCATCATTGCGAACGAGTTCTCTAAACATCTCCCATGGAAGAACGTCACGGATCTTAGAGATGATGTGAGTATTAGGGTGTTTGATACCACCTTCATAGAGACTGAAAATGTCGTCGAAACTGTCAAACTCGTTGAAATTCTTGTCACAGAGAGAACCGATTTCGGGGACAATAACTTACGCCACAGACTTAAGAGCATAAGCGATGAAGTCATGTTGAACCTCTCGTCTCGAGGGACATATATGTCCAGGCTCAAGAGCGGCAATCTACTCTCTGTTTTTGAATCTGTTCGTGATGAAAAACTGTGATGAGAAATTTAAATGACCTTGATATTATATAGGAGCTAACCTACATTTTCTATGTGGCAATCTATAAAACATGATTTATTTTGTAAGAACAACTACTATATATTGAGAAACTGACCGATAATGATAATGGTAACTTTTCATTTATCGCAATTTAAATCTTATACTGTTTTTAGATTTTTAAAAAAATTACAATTACATTAATTTAAAATATTCCTTTACATGTACAAATACAGATACTCACCCATTTTCCCGAATATATCAACCCACCATAATTTACCATAATGACGCAGCAACCAACCCAAATACGCATATGTTTGGGCCGGAAGATTGGACATCAGAATAAAAGCCCATTGGGCCTACGATATGTCATATTACGATATTATAGTCCATTGAAACCCACAATACATATTTATTTATAAAATTGGATATATTTTTAAAAATTCCATAAAACAATTGAGAAAATATAAATATAAAATATTAATTTGAAGTTGCAAAAAAAAGAGAATCTTTTGATTTCTGATCATTCAATATAAACTATTACAGTATTTATATAAACCATTACAGTATTTATCGGTAGAAAATAGAATTATATAATATTTTAGTTAATCAATATAAATACATAAATATAGAAATAAGCTCAAATCTAAATATTGAATATTTTCAAATCTTTTCCATATCTTTCGGTATAATTCTAGTTTTGTTTGAACAAAAATGGTTGGATTTAATGGTCTGGGATCGATTTTTTTTTTCCCGGATAGGATCAATACTACTTTTAAAGTTGTCCATTGCAAAGGGACTATTTTTATATATGCATCTTATATACAATGTTCTAAGAATTATTTTATATTTTACAACTGATCTATGTATAAGACCTCAGAATTGTTTGGACCTTTTTATGCTTTAATAGATTGATAGAAAACGCAAAAAGAAAATCCCAACAAATAATACCAAATGAAACTATTTAATATCATCAATCTAAAATATTGAATGAAACAAACAATAACATTATAAGATAATGAAACACGCAATAACATGATATGACATCACTTAAAATGATAATAGAATAAACAATATTGTTTAGTATAATATTTAGGATAAACCCCACGAAAAATCCTAGATCTGCAACATCTTATAAAAACAATAAGTTAATCATTTTATTTCAAACATATTTGGAAATTAAGGCGATGTTGTTGTTGATGTTTAATCGTTGACCATGTCAACCAATTTTTATGTCAGAAAATGATGATGTGATATATCGGAATGACAACTGTACTGACACATCATCGACATGTATTAGTCACGTCATCATATATTAATATGGACGTGTTTATGTCCAAGTTCGGAGTTTTTGTAATAATTTTTTTTTCACGTTCGTGTATAACGGCACAAAATTAACAACAATATTCAACACTGTCTTTGTTTGCAAAATAGGATCAAACACACAATAAACCATGTTCCGACTCAATCAAAAAATGTCCAAAAAAAATAAAAATGTTTCCATTACAACCAAAAGATATCCAAATACAAACAAAAGACGTTCCACGAACAAAAATGTGTTCAAACATCTTGAACTATTTTTATCGAGTTGCTTTCCTTCGATTTTGATCTTGGAATATGAAATTGCCTATGTATCGAGTTAGAAGTGAAAACAACGTTCAAGGCTGAGAATTGGCTATTCCTTATAAATTCAAAACCTTAAAAAAAAAAATGAATGAAATTTTAATTAGGTCATAATCATGGTACTCTTTCTACACTTGGTCCTGTCAGAAATATAAACACTAATTGTACACCGAGACCGCAAATGTCTTTTTCCTGTGGGTGTTCTTCTCCGCATCTCTAGGGGAAGATGACGCCTGTTTTTCCTGTTCTCAGCTTTCTTCCGACCAACTCTTCTGTGTTGTGTCCAAGGAATCATCCAAAGACTTTGTGTGAGTTTCCACGTCTTTTGTCTCGTCTCCTCTTCAGCCTGTTCCTCAGGCTTTGGAAGTCTCTGAACTAACTTCCCAACAAACGGGTTTTTTACTTTAGGGTTTTGGTCTTCACTTTCACTCACCTGCTGGTTGCTTCTGATCTGCAGCGGGAACATAAGGGAACCCTGGAGGAACAACCTGATTCTGCGTCTTACCGGGTGGCCCAGAAGCGTTGGAAACTCCCTGAATTTGCTTCAAGTTTCCGCCTTTAACGGCTTTCCCTGGGTCGGGAGGGGCAGTGGTTGTGCTGCTTGAAAGGTTGACCGGAGGGCACGGCGAATGAGATGTCGCAGCAGGAGATGAGCCTTGTGGTTGCTGATGTCTCTGGAGGTAATATCCGTTCTGCTGTGGCATATAAGGGCTGGAGAAGAAAAGCTGGGCTTGCTTGGGTGGCTGTTGGGACTTGGACATGGCATCCGAGGTATGAGTAACATGAGGGTTACCGAGAATTGGAACTGATGCTGTTGGGGAGATGTTCTTAGATGGCTGAGATGATGTCAGCATGGAGGATACTTGTCCAGATTTGTTAGCTGTCGAGGCCGAGGTAGCAGTCCTCAGGCTTCCACTTCCACCAGCATTTTTGGACACGGAAGAAGTAGAGGGTGGACCAAAGGGCATAGATTTAGTGTTTGCTGCAAATGAAATCTGCACTTGCTGTGGCCGACCCTGCTGTTTCGGCTGGACATTTTTATGGGATGATGCAGTAGATGATGATAGTATGGAAGGAGACTGAACCTGAGCTGTTGTCGTTCTGCAGGAATTGCTTTTCCACTGAGGAGACTGAACTGGGCTACCATTAGACTGGACAATATTTTGAGGAAACCCGGAATTAGCATTAGGAAATTTACCTCCGCTGATACTGTGATCTGGGTAAACACTACCATTACTTGTTACCGGACCTTTACTTCTAGCTGCAGTAACTGCTGCTGCAGCAGCATCTGCATTCTGTTGCTGCTTCTGGAGATGAATGGCGAGCTGCTGGTGAGAGGCTTGAGCAGAACTTGAAGTCCGAGGTTGGGGAGCAGAGCTAAGGTTGAGTAACCGTGCAGAGCTATCAGTGAATCCATTGCCCGTTGCTCCAGGAACAGATGTGTCGGTCAAATTAGTCGGTGCTTCTCCTGCTGTTCCTGTCTTTCGTTCCTCCAAGGCCTTAGCAGCGGCATTAGGGCCAGATTTTCCATCCTCCGGAGCATTGTAGTTCATCTTCTGTTTAGCAGCAGCAGCTGCTGCTGCTGCTGCCATCATCTGGTGATAACCTTGCCTTGCAGCCTCTGGAATGCTATGGAATATAGCATGATTCTGAGGAATAAAGGGCATGTTAAAGCTGGGAGCACTAGTCCCATTAAATGTTGCGAACGTCATCGCATAAGCCTGAGACTGGAGGGATTCCACACCAGCCTTTGATCCCTGCTGTTTCGGTTTCTTTTCACCGTGATTGCCACAAGAACCAGCCATTGCACCATCCGAGGCTGCTGAATTCATCGAACCCAAGTTCGTTGGTTGCATAGGCATAGCAAAGTTCTGGCCATATGCAACATTGGAACGAGATGCCCGGCTATCAGCAGTTGACGGGCTTTCTTCTCCAACAGTTTCACTCTGCTGAGGTGTGTTTTCTCTTGGCTGCTGCCTTGGCTGAAAGCTCAAAGGCTGACACTGAACCTTTGGCATTGGAAACCCTTGGGGATTCTGCACATGTTTTTGTGCAGCAGAGGACCCAGTGGAAACACTTGTATTCTGATTGCTTGGAGCTTGGCCTTGATGTCCCTGCCCAGATTGTTGCTGTGGTTGAAGATGCGGAGGGTGGATCATTTGAGAGGAATAGAATGAACCGTTAAAGAATGGTATCGGCTGCCCATGGCTTCCTCTGTAAGCAGGCGGTGCACCAACGTGGGCCGGTACTGGAAACGGGTAACCATTGTTCTGCAAGATAGCCAGGTACTGAGTTTCATTGCTCGCCATGTTCGGGTAGCTGAAGCTCATAGTTGTGGTGCCGGCTGGAGAAGCTGATGCAGAACCATTCATGGAGGCAGAAGAAGCAGCAGCGCCAGAAGCTGTATTGCCACTCATAGGCGGTCTAACCGACACAGAGGCCATTGCAGCAGCTGCATATGGTTGCTGGCCTAATGGCAAGATAAATCCCGGACCATGCTACAATGAAACCCCGAAAGACCAATCAAGTTGGTGGAGTCCAAGGAACAGAAAACTTGGTATGAGAAAAAAAACACGGGAGGAAAGATGGAAACTTTACCAAGATGTTATTAGGAGCTCCAGGAGGTAAAGGTTGCTGCAGCAATAATGGCTTCCTTTGGTTTGTGTCCGAGCTATTAGAAGTAGTAGATTGAGAACTCTTATCGGGTACCGAGTTGGAAGGCATGAGACTGAGATTGCATGCCTTAGCACTGTACATAGGGGCCGAGCCTGCCGCCGCCGCTGCTGCTGCTGGCCAAAAAGGATTCATTTTCGTGAACTGATGATGATAATGAATGTTCCGAGCTATATAACAATGAGTTGCACATCTCTTTGGTCTTGGTTGATTAAAAACCAATTGTGGAGGCTGCAAAAACATAACAAATGAAACTACAGTTAGGAGATAAGGACAGGTAGAGAACTCAACAGGGCCAAGTACAGGGAAGAGGAATCATAAATTGGTAATTACCTGCATGGTTGAAGATGGTAAAGCGCTGGTATCCACGGGTACAACTCCCTGTGTAGGTGCCATGTATCTGTACATATCCGGAGTTTTTTTTTTAACTTCAAGACTCAAATGGAAAAAAAGCAAAAAACAGCTCGAAATATTACTAGTTTACGGCTAAATACAATTACCCAAGCAAGCATACCCCATTGTAGGAAGACCACCAGGCCAGCCAGGCATTGGCGTATGCAGAGCCAAATGGCTCGTTTGAGCTGCAAAATTGAAGACAGACATGATCCAATTTAAATAAAGTGTGGGGACTACCTACCACGAAAAAACCCACCAAGAAAAAAAAACAAAACAGCTCAAAAGAAAGTGTCTTTTTGTTTTGTTTTGTACAGAAGATCATAAAGGTGAAAACTTTACCAGATTTTTCCAGTGTCTGTTGCTGAGTCTGCTTCTGGGTATAGTGGTTTAGCTTGTTCTGGTCCGATTTCTCAAGATCAAGCTTGAGTTCTGTGATGTTCCTCTCTGTCTTGTCGGATTCAGATTCCATGGCAGTTCTGGGTTTCTTCTCCTCCGGCTCCTGGATCGAACCTTCCTCGCATCCCAATTTCTCAGCCTTGCAGTCATTTTCAATCTGTCGAGGCTTTGCATCCTGTTATCATATACCACAAAAAAGAAAGATAAAAATAGAAAGAGAGAAACAAAACACAATCATCAATGGATTACCACAATACCAAACAAAAGAGGAAGTAGGGTCCACACTCACCGTTTCCACATCCGCGGCTTTAGGTTTAGCCTCTGCTGCCACAAGATCCATCTCTCCATCTGTCTCCGGTGACGATCTCGCCGGCGGACGCGCCTGAATATATGCAAAGAAAGAATCAGAAAATCATCGGCAAGAATTTAAAAAAAAAATCAGAAAATTATCGGCGAGAATTTAAAAAAAAAAATCCATTTTTTTTTTCTGGGCTAAAGGAAAAAATTATTAAAAGAAAGATAAATTGAAAGCCTACCATTAGATCTATCTCGAACTTCTCCTTTTCCGGTGGAAAACTCCTACATGACAGAAACAGGAGAAAATGGCCTCTGAGCACTCAGAATAGGGAGGGAAGAAATCCAAAGAAGAATAGACAGAGAGAAGAATCGAATCTTGTGTCCCTACGCATTAGTTTTAGAGGCTGTGGAGACAAGGCCGTCGCCGTCGGATCTAACCGCAGAAGAATCTTCTATCGTCGTTGATGTAGGTTCCTCTTTGGACAAATTGCTTTCTTTTTTCTCCGATGAATCCAGAGACGGCTTGCTTTCTCGCTCAGCCTTCAATGGAGGAGTCGGCATGTCTGGCGGATTCGTCGAATCGGAAATGTTTTCTCCGGTGGAACCTGAAACTTTCTCTGGATTGATTGGCTGAGCTTCTGCTTTCGAAGGAGCTTCGGCTTCTGCCTTTATGGTAGAGGAAATGGAACACATACGAGATGGTAAAGCAGAATTGCTCTCGTCTTCGTATTTCACGGGTCTCGGCCTCTTCCTCTTAGGGGCTGCAATCAAAGAACATGAAAACATAAATCTAATCAGAAACCCAGAAAACGACGAGAGATTGACAGATCGTTGTTGTTGAAGAGAGCTCGTGATGACTAACCGATGGCCGACACATTAGACAAGCTAGAATTCGTGGCGATGGTGACAGAGGACAGAGGGATAGTGGTATTTGAGTTGGAGACCAGGGAAGATACTCTGGGTTTGACTTCTCCCGTTGATTTGGCACCGAGATTTGCCTCAACGGAATCATTCACTGCGGCTTCCTGCTTCGACGGTCCCAATGGTTGCCTCATCATACCGTACAACACCTCCGCGATCTCGATCTCGATCTCATCCTGCGCTGCCACCGGAGAAGATGACTTGCACGACGACGACTTGGGAGGCAGTGATTTCTGTTTCGGCGCCGAAGGCTTCGACCCAGAAATAGATTTCATTAGTCAAAACGGAGAAGATGAAGGAGATGGAGATGGAGATGAGTGAAATTTGAGACACTGACCATCTTCTTCCGCACCGAAACGCTGGAGGAAGATGGCGACGGAGGAGCAGGTGGAGAAGGCGAAGCTAGCATCGGAGCCGGACTGACCCTTGCCGGAGACGTCGAGACGTGGCGGTGGATATGCTCACCAGCTGAGAAAATGCCACCGGCAGTGGCACTCAATGCCCACGACTCATGCGATCTCTTTGTAGATGCTGAAATCGAAGACACCCAAAAGAAAATTCAACAAAAATTTTAAAAAAAAGATTGGTTTGAGAAGAATATGCTGATATTGAAAATCTTCCACCTCTCTACCTGACCGGGCTTTTCTCGGGACCGATACACCGATCATCTCGTCGGCGGCCTTCCAGAATGATACGAGAGGAGATGCTGTCGCAGCCGCCGGAAAAGGAGACGATCTGAAAACTTTTGCCGGAGGAAAACTTTTGCTGTTGTAGAGATTACCGCTACTGCTATGGTGATTCGACAACGAAGACGAAAACGAAGCCGTACTGATACGATTCGCCGGTGGAAGCATCTTCATCGAGGACGGTGGTCCTCCACCTCTGCCGCCGTTGTCATATTCCTCGTCATCGTTGACGCTCTCCTCGGAGCTGTCCTCATCGCCGTCGACCATGTTCCCGCGCATCATCATCAACCGATGTTCTCTTCTCCTCTTGCTCCCGCTATTCAACCGATCTCTGTGTCTCTCCCTCTCCCTCTCCCTATCTCTGTCACGGTCTCGATCTCGATCCTCCTTCCCACTCCCTCCCCGATCTCTCAGCCTCGCTGCTTCCGGAAACTCCACCGGGCCATCATCCTCTGCAAAACACAACAAAATCGCCCAAAAATTGTCAACAGAAACATCGAAATCAGACCATTTCCTCTCAGATCTGAAGAAAACATTAACAAAGAGCAAGAATCAATTAACAAACCTAGAGAATCCCTGAAACTTCCGGCTCTATGCCGCCGTCGGGACAAACCATTTCCGGCAGCCGCCATTGATACTCTCCTAGCTTCTCTATTTTTATCCATCTCTCTCCCTCTCTCTCTCCGCTTCTTCTTCCCAAATCGCAATCCCTCTCTCTCCTTGATTCCTAATATCTCCTCTATTTCTGCTCATCATAAAAGCAGTAGGGAAAAATCAACGGCTCATATCTCCTGCCGTAAATCCATTCCGGATTCTCTACCGTTGATTTGAATACATCCAACGGTCTGAATTAGCTAAAAACCAGCGTGGCTCAATCTGCACCCTTCGATTTTCTTCTTTTCGCCCTCTCCCAAAGATATTTTTTTCTTTTTTAGGGAAACGTATTTTTTTATTATAACACATTTACTTTATTATTAATTTTTTTTCATTATATTATTATTGTTAGTTTAAAGGGATGCCACATGTCAGACGTTACATGTAAAGGCTAATAAAGTGTTTAGAATAATAATAATAATAAAACTGAGAAAGAAAACACGATAATAAGGTAGGAAAATCGTGTATACGTGATATGTTATATTACTTCTAAATAATATATGTGTAATTAAGGAATATAGGTGTAATTAGGGACTAATGCTACTCTAATACAATAACTTTAATTATAAATAAAACCCTTATTTCCTAACTCTAGGTTAGTGAAACGTATTAGTCAATTTATTTTATTTCTAAGATTTAAATTACAAATCATTAGTAATAACCTATTAGTGATATTATAATATTCTTATATTCGTTGCCTTTTTCTAATTTTATTAGTCATTGGCCTTATAACAGATAATTTTATTTGACAAAATATTTAAATCAAATCATTTTTGTAACGTCTTTGTTAATTTAATAAAATATCATTACTTGCTTTTCAATTTACGTTGCTCACTAGATTAAGAGGTGACAGAATGATTTATATCATATGGTTTGATAAAATTTAATTTTTTTGGCTTTATTTTTATGGACCAATAAGAATGTGATCTAAAGAGTTTATAGGGAGAGGCGAACTAATAACATACCTCCAAAGAAATGGAAAGAAATGGGACCCACTTAAATAATTAATGATCAACGGATTAGATCTTACACTGCGCCTATCCTGAAGCCTCATCAGCCGTTGGATTCGTTCTTTCTTTTTCTCGCATCTGACTTGGCGGAAAACGTCATCCCGCAAAGGCTGTCCGAGTTGGCACCCAACTGATTGATCTGGTCCGTTCAATTCAGAAAGATTTTAACGGCTTAGAACGGAAAAAAATGGTGGGCCCATTTACTCGCGTCGCGGTCAAAGGAGTGGGCCCCGCAGTTAGCTGCCTATGTGGAAAGAAACACCATTATCGTGCTAAAAATAATAATTAAAAAAAGATTTTTTTTAATTCATTTATAACCTATTGAAAGGGCACGGCCTCTGCACGCACCAAAAATGGAAAACTGCATCGAACGACGAAAAGATTCTCTGGATTTTTTTTCAAGGGTTATAGTAGAATGATATTGATTTTCTTACCGTGATTGATCGTGAGTAGGTCCCACCATATATTTACATATACTTTTAAATCGTCAGATTCCACGTGGATAACTTTTAAGGTCGACACGTGGAAAATCTTTGTCAAAGCTAACAACACTATCTCTAGATATTAGGAAAAGTTAGTCACACGGCTTGTTCACACGGTCGGGTTTAGAATACACGTGGTTCGTTGTGATTGGTCAGATGTGAATGAAGGTGCGGTGGCCTAATCGGCAGATACGAAGCAAATATTCTTGTGGACCGATCTGCCGCGTCGGATAAGCGGTCCCACCAAATGGATTTTGTTAATTTTCTCTTAAATTGTTTTCCCCACGTAGTAGTAAAAAACCTCATTTTAAACAAAAAAAAAACAAATTTAGGGACAGAAAATAATATTATATTGATTAATTATTAAACGATTATTAGTAATTGGGTTTTGTGACTATAATTATTTTTCTAATATTTCTATAATTTTTTTTGGAGTATCGCCGCTTAACTAAACGATTGAACTATTATAATATTAGAGCTTATTATTAAAAGTGTTGGGGGCAGAGATAATTAGGACGTATTTGCTTCAATTTATATACGACAAGATTACATGGATGCCTTTGGCTTATATATAATAATAATGGAAATAATATAATAAAAAAACTAACAATAGTGGACCAGAAAAGGTGGGATAGCGCGTGTGGGTCATGGATAAATGTTTTTTTCTTTTATTGGAAGGGATTTGACATTTTTAAACAATATTGTTTAACAAAGAAAAGTCAAAATGTCGGAAGTATTTAATTACAATAATATATCTGGGTTTAATTTACCATTACCATTGTGATAATCGAGCTTTCCGGAAGGTCTTTGGTAGCCCTTTGCTTTTCATAGTTTAAAGTATACATAATTTACTCATTCAATACCCAAAAAAGCAAATGAAAAATATATTAAGCAATTAACAACATTTTAAGTACAAATATAATCAGTCAAAATATAATAATTAATCATTAAACGTTATTATTGTAATCGATGTCTCTAACTAATAACATTTTACGCAATTTTATAATGTGTGTTAAATTTATATTGATGAAGTTTAACGTAAGCAGGTTAAGACAATAATAATCCCAAAAAGACAACACAAGTATACCTCTCTGCGTTCCTCTTCGATTGCCAACCAAGGCACAAAGTGCCAATGGGCCCAATTCAAACCCCTCCTACTGATTGGGCTAACAGGCCCATTTCACTGAAAGCCCATAGGCCCATATAACATAACCGTTAAAAGGGACGAAATCAGTGATACCCAATGGGCGCAGGAGCTTCCCTCAGCTCGCGGCCTTGGTAATGTATGTCCTGCAATATCCATCCACAAAAAAAAAACACAAACTTTTTAGCCTTTTTCAATTCCAATGGATCAAATCTGGTTTTGTAGAAGAAGACGAGACTCAGACCGATGCGAAGTGGTTGACGTCACGATGGTGAGCCTCGTCGGCCCTGATGACCAAAACCACGTCCCGGAGAGTGGCATTAGCCGGCAGCCGCCAGTAATCGATGGCGATAGCCGGAGCAGGGACGTTCTCGATGTTGCCCTTGTCGAGTTCCTTGAGGAATTCTGTGTAGGAATGGATTGCTTCTTCCTCAAGGTATCCGACCATACGGTGAGCGAATTTGGGTGAGATCAAGTAGCCGAGGAAGTAGGCGTTGAAGAAGACGCCTTGGACGGTGAAAACCAGGGCTCGCTCGTACCATCTGGGCTTGGCTACTTCCATGAACGTCATTAGATGCATTCTCTCGTTCTCGGCTTCTTCGAGGAGGGCTTTGATCCATCCTCCGCTTTGTTCGAACCGTCGTAGAGATTTGCAGTGCAGAAGCATTCCCCCAACCATTCCGGGCACGGCCGCTACGGTCTCAAGCATCATGGCTCGGCATCCGTACCGTCTCTGTCCGATGAAAATGATGTAATGATTATGAGGGTACTCTAACAAATTGTGAGATCAAGGTTTACAAGAGATTGAAAATCGGCGAGAGAGATATATGTTTGAAGTTGATTTGAAAACCTGGAAGAAGATATCGGTAGGCCATCGGAGAGATTTGACAGTCCAATAAGCAAGTTTGTCCATGAACGTTGCAGGAACATGATGCTTCTTCAGATCAATCGACGTATCAGATTTGTACGTCTCCCATGGCTGCCGTAATTCGAAAATTCAAATCACGGATACGCATATACACCAAACGTACATAGAAGTACACATATATACGGCTAACGTACCCTGAAGCAAGACCATTTCCATTCAGTCCCGTCCTCCTTAACGATCTTGCTCCGCTGAACGCCCCAGTAACTGACAATCCCTTTATCGTCCTCGTTACCTCCGGCGCCAGCGCCACCATTAGAAGACCCGGTCTCCGATTTCTTCTCTCCTGCCCCCGCTGCCTTTGTATTATCTCCCATTGTCATCATGCTCGCATTTCGCACGCTTCCGATTGCCGGACCCCTAACCCAAATCCAACCACTGAGAATCTTTCCGGCGGCAGGAGAAACATCCGCCGCAGTTGGCTTCAGAAGATGACCGGAGAGAGTCTCGTTGGACACCGCACGTGCGGTAGCGGTCGAAAAGAAGAATCGGGGTCCTGTCGCCGCCATTAACGCCGAGGCAAGCTTTGCTCCACCACGAACCATCATCATTGACATCAACAATGATCAATCGGACACAAATCGGAGCCGATCCGAGAATCTAGGGTTTATAGGAGAATTCGGTTTTTTTTTTCCTCTCTCCGTGTTTTGACGTTACTTTGTCGCCTTTTGCGCTTCACACGCACAAGACGAGGTCTCGAACAGGGCTTTTATAACAACTAAACGAACGGTCAGCAATCAAAATCTCTCGCGTAGACGTATTACGATGATGACATGTGGCAGAACCTACAAGAACTTCGGACACTACTTGCGTGGGCTTCAAGCTTTCTTAATTTTTCGTGATTTATATTTTTGGGATATTAATGCGTTTGGTCTTTCCTCTTTTATGCACAAATTATAATGCTCCATCCGTTATGTCGTTTTTAAAAAAAATTATTATTAATAAATAAATGTCATTTTTAATTTTTTACATGATTTTAAAAAAAAATTTCAGTTTTGATTTTAATTAAAAAAATTAATTTTAATAGAGTATTAATGGGAATGTGAATTAATAGGGATATATTTGACTTTTTTTTTATACTTTCTTAAAAATTAAGATAAAATTGTAAAACGGTATTTATTTAAAAATAGAGGGAGTATGTAGTTTTCATTTCTGGTCTAATGTCGCACCCCTCGGGACCTAAATCCATTTGGTCATAAATAGACCAATAGGAAAAAATGGGTTAAATTTATTTAAGCCAATGGACGAATATTACTGGATTTCGATGAATATATATATATATATATATATATATATATATTTTGGTATAATTTCGACGAATATATTGATTTGAAGAAAGATAAAAATGCAAGATTACCCACAATAAATAGAAAAAAAATATAATATAATGCGAGCTATGAGGCTTATACATGTATATATATATAATAAAAGCCCGACTTCTTGGATCCTACATAACAAACCAGGACAGTTTTGCTCTCTATCAGATACACAACCTAATCATATGCTTCGACCAATCAGAGATGGGTCCGTATTATTACCGGGTCGGGTCAAAACCAGACCCGGTAGTCTCCTTGATCTTTCCTTCAGTACGATCTTCTTCCGGTGCTTTGACCGTCGTTGAAGTCAAGCTCCCCGAACATGCTCTCTCCACTCGGCCGAGACGAACTGAAGTCCCCGAGGCCACTAGAGCCCGAAGAGTTGCCTGAGCCGAAGCTCCCGAAATTAGACGAGCGGTCTGAACTGCCCGAACCGAAGCTCTCGAAGCCAGAGGAACCGCTTGAGCTACCGAAACCTGAGGAGTAGTCTAAATTGCCGGAACCGAAGTTCCCAAAGCCAGAGGAACCGTATGGACTACCGAAATCTGAGGAGAGGTCTGAACTGCCGGAACCGAAGTTCCCAAAGCCAGGGGAACCGTTTGGACTACCCAAACCTGAGGAGAGGTCTGAACTGCCGGAACCGAAGTTCCCAAAGCCAGGGGAACCGTTTGGACTACCGAAACCTAAGGAGAGGTCTGTTCGGTTCCCAACGCCAGAGGAACCGTTTGAGCTACCGAAACCTGAGGAGAGGTCTGAACTGCCGGAACCGAAGTTCCCAACGCTAGGGGAACCGTTTGGACTACCGAAACCTGAGGAGAGGTCTGAACTGCCGGAACCGAAGTTCCCAAAGCCAGGGGAACCGTTTAGACTACCGAAACCTGAGGAGAGGTCTGAACTGCCGGGACCAAAGTTCCCAATGCCAGAAGAACCGTATGAGCTACCGAAACCTGGGGAGCGGTCTGAACTGCCGGGACCGAAGTTCCCAACGCCAGAGGAACCGTTTGAGCTACTGAAACCCGAGGAGCGTTCTGAATTGCCGGAACCGAAGTTCCCAAAGCCAGAGGAACCGTATGAGCTACCGAAACCCGAGGAGTGGTCTGAACTGCCGGAACCAAAGTTCCCAAAGCCAGAGGAACTGTATGAGCTACCGAAACCTGAGGAGAGGTCTGAAGTGCTGGAACCGAAATTCCCAAAGCCAGAGGAACCGTTTAAGCTACCAAAACCAGAGGAGCGATCTGAACTGCTGGAACCGAAGTTCCCAAAGCCAGGGGAACCGTTTGAGCTACCGAAACCCGAGGAGCGATCTGAACTGTCGGAACCGAAGTTCCCAAAGCCAGAGGAACCGTTTGAGCTATTGAAACCCGAGACGCGGTCTGAACTGCCGGAACCGAAGTTTCCAAAGCCAGAGGAACCGATTGAGCTACCGAAACCTGAGGAGCGGTCTGAACTGCCAGACCCAAAATTCCCGAAGCCAGAGGAACTGTTTGAACCAAAGCTGCCAAAACCCGAGGAGCGGTCTGAACTTCCTAGACCACCGAATCTGCTGTTGCGTCCGAAACTGGAACCGCCAAAGCCTTCAGAGTGGTTTGAACTGTATCCACCTGAACGACCAAAGCCACCGGAACGGTCACCAAAGCCGGAACCTCGACGGTCCCTCATGCCTCCAAAGAAACTTGGTCGGGAACCAAAGTCATCGAACATGTCTGAGCCTCCACGCTCAGTAGCCATCCTAGGGAGCTGGATCAAAAGATGGCACTGCACGTTAGTCCATGTTTGAAGAAACTACAAAATGATTTAAAATTCTCGCATTCTCAGATTTGTGTAGGGGCAGAAACGAGCACCCAAAATGTCGTGTATCCGGACGAGATCGGGTAGGTCAACCTAGAAACCCAAAGGAGCGAGCGAGTACTGAATAACATATAACCTTAACCAAACTGAATCTGATATAAAAATTGAATTGTTATAATTTCTATAAAACCGAAAGAAACCCAAACCCGTACTGAAAAAGATGATAAAAAAATTTTTGTTGAAAAATGAGTATTTTTATCAATAAAACCCAAACTCAACTAAACTTGTGAAATACAAGTGAACCAAATCGAACTGAATTCAACATAAAAACGGAATGGTTATAGTTTTCCTAATACCGAAATAATCAATCCCAAATATAACCGAACCTGATCTGAAATCTGAAATCTGAAATGACCATCCTAAGGGAGAGGGCCTAGGTGTGCTACACTAAAAACCTCGATAATCCGACCTGTGCCCACACCCTTACTATTGAGTAAATTCATGAGGAAAGCTTCAACTTACACCGACGGTTTCAGCGAAACCGAAGTAGAAAATGCAAAACGATTCTTGTCCATGGCAAAAATCCGGTTAAGTATAACGTAAGTAAAGAGTAAAGATCAAAATATAACCTCGTTAAACCGGCTTCCAACTTCTGTCTCGATCATTTTTACAGTCCTCGCTTGTTCTTGAGTGTATATGAGAATAGCACTTCCTTTCTTTCCAGCACGACCAGTACGCCCAGTACGGTGAACAAATGTCTCCGTTGTATTAGGAAGCTCGTAATGGATTACCTACACAGATTGAGAAGTCGATTAAAAAGACGGAAAACAAGAGTTCGGAAAAGCAAAAGCTACAAATGATCATGCACCCAAACTGCATCACTATGCGAGCAAGACACATAGGAATAGAACAGATCACTAACTTAGCCGATTATATCTAATCGGTAATAAAAGCGGGTTCATTCACAAACCAGGTCAACATTAGGTACATCGAGTCCACGAGCAGCAACATCAGTGGCCACGAGAATATTGAAATGCCCATTTCTGAAACCAGCAAGTGTTCTTTCCCTCTGACTCTGTGATATATCACCATGTAAAGCTTCACACTTGAAGTTTCTTCCCATTGCATATGCTAGCCGATCTGCATCCCGTTTCGTTTGGGTGAAAATGATGCATTTTCCTCCTTTCCCGTGCTCCTGCAAAGTTCTCGCCCCGTATAATGTTAGAAAGCTAGAAACTTTCACACGGGCCAAAGATTATGAAAGCTTAATCCAAAAGGCATACCGTTACAAGAGGACCGATTATAGATGCTTTCCCATACATATCTGTTACGATAGAATACAACGTAATTCCATCTGCTAGCTTCTGGTCAGAATCTCCAACCTACATCATGCAAGAACACATCAACAAGCAGATTCAGAGACAAGAACAGCGTAATAAAACACATGCCAGAACAGGGGTTCAAACAAGAAAAATATCCTTTCCAGGCAGGGTATTAGCAATCTATACTCACAAGATCAATGGTCAAAGGATCTTTAAGGTACTTCTGGGTGAGGCCTCTGATCCAACTCGGCATCGTCGCAGAGAACATCATGCTCTGACGGTTTAACGGCAACTTCTCCAATATCGTCTCCACATCCTCGGCAAAACCAACTTGAAGCATCTGATCGGCTTCATCAAGAACCATAAACTGAACCTCAGAGAGATTTAGAGCTCCTCTCTTCATCAGATCGATAATACGACCTGGAGTTCCAACCGCCACATCAACACCATAGTCAAGCTCCCTCATTTGACTGCTAATTGGTGTGCCTCCGTATAGGCATATTGTAGCCAAGGTTGGGGCAGACTCGTGGAATTCCTTCTCAACCTGGCGAGCAAGCTCCCTTGTTGGAGCCAGAACCAAGCAAAGAGGATTCCTCCTACGTCTGCGACATCAAAGAAACAGGGATCCTTGAACTGATAGCTATAAAGATAGTGATTCTATTATTCTAACGAGAGAGAACTGTACTTTTTCTAAAACTCCATAAGTCCTAAAATATGTAAGACTTCCAACGAGGTGTGGACAAACCCATGCTTAGAGTTGAATTTGATGATCTTATCCAAAATGGGTATCCCGAAAGCAAGTGTCTTCCCAGTTCCTGTCCTGGCACGACCGATCATGTCACGGCCTTGCATCGCCGGCTCCAGAACAGCTTTCTATTCAAGCACAAACATCAAACTCGATAAAACATTTCTCAACAATTCGTAAAAAGAAAAAGAGTACAAATTGATCGATAATATGCAAACAATACGTCAATCTCTATGAAGCATTTCAAAGATCAGAACAGGAAAACCGTACTTGAATAGGAAAGAGCTTGGTGATGCCTCTCCCACTCAGAGCCTTTATAATCTCCGGCGAAATCTCGAGATTAGATATCTCAAGCCCTTCGTCACTGTTCCCAACACTATCAAAATCACCGATCCCGTGGTCGGCACTCTCATACGCAGCAGCGAAACCCTGAGCCCCAGAAACAACCGTCGACGCCCTGAAGTCCGACGGCCCAGATTTCACGTGCAAGTCCCTCCCGCGAATACCGAACGGGTTTGTCTTCGACGAGAGACTGAATGGAGACTTGACCCCACCTGAGCCATTAGGTCCATTGCCGAACAGACCAAGCTCCGACGAGGTTGTCGCGGCGGCGGCGGGAGCGAGGTGGTGGTAGAGAATCGCGTCGACGGAGGTCAAGGCGGCGGAGAGAGTCCGCCGCGACGAGAAAGAAGATCTCCGAAGTACCGCGGTGATCATTTCGGATTGACTGGTTGAAGAGCTCTGTGGGGACAATGAAGACGGGAGAGGGAGAAGGAAATGTAAACCTCCAAGGGAAATTAGGGTTTTAGGTACACTGATGAATCAGGGTTTTAATCAAATGGGATCGTCTACAACGAGTGTACGGTACAATCATTTACTTCCTAGAAATCAAACTAGATAACAACTTACCTTAAAATTTGGTCATAAATAAGAGTATTTAATTATTTATATAAGATGTTACAAAAGACATACTAAAGTTTTTTACGTTTGATAGATCATCAACTATTATTTTTGAACAAAAATTAAATTACCATCAAATATATAAATTGTTTAAAAAACAATCATTTTACCTTAAATTTATTATAAAACAAAATTAAAATATTAATTTTAATAAAAGGTTCATCAACTATCTAAATTACTAAAAAAATTAATTTTATTATAAAAATTTATAAAAATTTGAACAAAATAAATAACTAAATTATACAATTCTAAAAATCATAAAAAAATATAAATGGGACTAAGATCCGTATTTCACATAAGAATGAGTTGTTATTCAACGTTGTAGCAACGGCTGCCCGTTATAAATTTGCCACTGATATCCGTTGAAATTTCCGTTAGAATAATGTCACGTATTTCCAACGGCATTAGCCACAGACATCAGTTTACTTCTGTTTGAGGAAATGTCGAAAACCCACAATTTAGACCCGAGTCGTTACGCATCCATTTTGGTAAAATTGTCCCCTGCAGCCTGCAGATATTTACCTGATCGACGAACTAAATTATACAATTCTAAGAGTCATAAAAAAATATAATATTTATTTAAATTTATCATATTATAATATTTAAAATTTCTATAAATATTTATAAAAATCACCCTTTATATAATAAATTTATATATAATTATTGTATTTAAAACAAAGTATATTTTATATATTTTATTGATGGTAAATATTATATTTAAATTCTATCATATATTAATTTTTGAGATAGTCTACTTTTTTATAAAAATTTAGTAATTGAAATATAATATAGTGTATAATTACATATAAATTAATTATATAAAAAATAACATATTTATAAATATCATCCCTTTATAATAAATTTGTATATAAATATTACTCTTAAAATTAAATATATTTCATTTATTGTAATTCGATTACTATTGAAATTTAGTAATTAATTTGTATACAAATTTAAAATTTATAAATTTCTATATTTACGATGAAAAAAAAAATATACTTAATTTTAAGTGTAATAACTTGATTCCATGGTTACAAGTTATTAGGCCCAAACCCAAAAAAAAGCATACATATTATTTACTATATATATATCTTTCTTATATATCTATATATCTATATCTATCTATATATATAAAAGTAGAGTAGAATCATATGGGAGTGACACGTGTCATACTTACAAGAAATTAATGCAAATGGTCTACTAATTTATAATGTGTAAATCTTTGAAACGTGGTGTTCTCAACTTTTATTAATGCATATTAAATTTAGTCAATAGATAGTGTTCCTTTCATTGAAAAAGAATGAGTTCAATTAATAAACTCTAAACTATAAATGGTGCTTATGTGCTCTAAACGTTCGTATCAGCAATACAACTATCAACCGATTATATATTTTGGTGTTGAAAAGTGCTTGAAATCAAAGGTCTACTCCTACAAGTTCAGGTTTGCAATCCGATTTTAATTTGTTCTGTAATTTTTCTTTTGATTCTATATTTTTTTTTTGTTTTTTCCAGTATTTTGATTGTGTATTTCGTTTTTGATAAGGGGTCAACATTAATCTTTGGTAACTATTACATCCGTGATAGTTTTATAGATATAGAGTTTTCCCTGTCTTACATATGAATTCAAGAATTCAAGAGATCTTTTGAAAATTCAAAACTGAATTTGAATTTCATGTTTTACAGTAAATTTAGGAAAATGTTGAAAATGAAACTGAATTATCATATATACGTAATCAAGAAAAACTTTTTTAAAATGTCGTAAATTAATAATCATTTTTTAGCAATAAGTTCTTAAGAAATTCTGCAAAAAAAAACATAATATACCAATCGAAAGATTTATTTGAATAAAGATTTATTTGAATAATGTGATATGGAAGTTTCAAAATTCTGGAAAATAGCTTCATATGTTATTTAAAACTCTTGGTATATCTTTTAATTCAGCCGTAGAATAATAACAATAATATTATATTATATTATATTATTATTATTATAGTTTTTTGTTTGGGTTTTTTTTTATGAATGTAATATTTTTCTAAAAAAATTTTTTTATTAGTTTCCTATAGAATTTGGATCAGATTATTTTAATTTTTAAAAAAATCATATCCCACCTATTTTAAATCAGATTTAATTTATATATATAATGTATAATTATATTTGTTTCTATGCAATTTTGTTCTTAACGTTGAATTCAAATAATGGTAAATAAAATTTTTTATTTAAAACAACTTGCACAAATTGGATTTATTTTTTTTCTATAATTAAATCCATACTTAAAATTTCAGACATATAAGTATGTGAATATGTTTATGAAAAAAAGATTGATGGATACTTTTATAACTTTGTAATCTAATATTGTTATGAGAATCCTTATAGAATAAATAAGGTATATTTATAAGAATTTAATGCAAAAAAACTTCTATGTAAACGTACTTTATTTTTTGTTAACTGTTTGTTTTTTATATTTGATTAGTAGTATTTTTCTGAATTTACTTTGATAACAATGAAGATTAATCAGCCAAATATATCATTTGGTTAGTGTTATCAATTTGTTAAATGTAAGAAAACATAACATTTTATTGGTACCAAAACATATATTTAATTTTTTTTTATATTTATATCAATATATATTATATATGTTTATATATAGAAGTAAAAAAAATTGTTTTTGTTTACCGACTTTTGTTTAACATGTTTGTTATATATATATATATATATAATTTTATTTTTTGATTTAAGTTTACTAACAATGAATCACATGTTATATAGTTATTATTCTACACATCTATATATATAAGTTATTTAGAACAATTTGGTGGATCAACCTAAACATCACTTATGTTGCATTTTGTTAAATTTTTATTAATTTATATAAAATATAATATTTATCTGCTAATCATATTTTTTATATTTTAAATATGATAGCCCACCAATTTTTGTGTGTAAATACATATATTATTTCATTCAACGATTGCCTAATTCATATAAATATAATGAATAAATATACTATATTGCAAATAATGTTGTTATTGATCAAATAAAATTTATTGTATGAATATAAAAATCAGATGCATCCAGTGATATCAACCTATGTAGGATTGGATCAGATGAGTATACATCATAATTATCGGTGCATTATGGTCAGATTTCTATGAATATGGGATGAACGAAATCCTTTCAATGAGAATAGGTTCAATGACATCGGATTCTTATTAATTGATGAAAATGTACGTTCTAATTAATATTGATTTTATTGATTTTCTTATACTATGTTTATTAAAAATCTAATCTTTTCTACTTATAATGTTGCAGGAAAATGTTGTTGAAGGAAAAATATTTGAGGATCATGCAGAAAATTTTAAAAATATAATAAACGAGAGAGATATATTTTTAATCAGATTTTTCAAGATTCTACCAAATAAATATATATACAAATTAACGAACAGTAAATTTCTTATTTATTTTACAGAATATACAACTATTGAAAAAGTTGTTGTAACTACTTATAATATTGCCAAAGAAAGATTTCGAATATGTTTATACGATGATTTGTTGGCGTTAACAAACGAAAAACACGATCTACCAGGTATGTGATAATATAAAAAAACCAAAAAGAAAATATTGGATCTTATAATTAATATATTCTCTAATGTTGTAGATATTATTGGAGTTTTAGTCGTAATACAAGGATCAAATTTACAAATATCGTCGTCAACTCAGAAAATTATTCTTCGTTTATTATTGGAAGAGTAAGTTTTCAAATTTTATTTACACTGCAAAAAATATCATTTTATAAAATTTTAACTAAATTAGTTTTATACAAACTAACATATAATTTCAATTTAAAAACCAGCAACAATATCGTCAAGCTTTCTGTATGGGATGATCTCGCTGCAGAACTCCGTTCACAAATTCATAGATTGAATGTCAGAAGTATCGCAGTCATTACGGGTGTAAATCCAAAGATTATTCACGGTAATTATTTAACACAAATTAATTTCTAAATATTTGATAGATTAATATTTAAAAACCATTATTATTGTTATATTGAGTTTACTAATACATTTTATGTATCATGTGTTCTATCACTCAACACATCAACATCTACAAAGATTTACATAGATGAAAAATTGAACATTATCAAAAATTTCCGTTTAAGGTAAATAAATTATATCATCCTTGAAAAAAATCTATATTTATAATATTTACCAAAATAATTTTTATTATTACCTAATAACTGAATTTTTGGCAGACATTGAAGAAAGTCACACCAGTACTAAAGACAACCATAATAAATCAGTTACAGTGAAATGGTAAAATATCTATGCAGTAATAACAATATTCTGTCATTGATTTAATTCTGTTTGCAAAAAAAAATATAATAATATTTTTATATTATTAAAGTTTTCTATTTATATTTAGTTCAACTCAAACAACTTATCTTAGTTTTTGCTACAATCATAATAATAAATTAAATACAAATATAAACATCAAGTATTTCATATCATACTACAACTCAAAATCATCATAAAATCATTACAATCAACCAAACCAATTGATTTAATAAGAACAAAAAAATATTCAATTTTAATTTATTGACGTGGATGTTCACGTAGTAAATTTTAATTATCTGTCCTATATTTACTTATCACAATTCACCAAAATTTAACGTCATTGGAGATGGTGTAGAAAATTGTTAAACATTTTGAGATTTGAGATTTCAAATCTGTACGATACACGTAGATTATTATCTAGATTAAAAATAAAGACTTAAAGATAAAACCGATCAACAAAATATAAAAAATGATAAGAGAAACATATAAAGAAAGAAATTAGTGGTAAAAATATTACGGATATCTACAAATTTTATAAAATTTATGAATAAATTATATTTTGTTAATTATAGAATAGGATATAATATCTCATATTATTATATTTAGATTCATCCTTATCATCTTATTATTTTCACACTATGACAAAAAAATATTTTAATAGAATAATTTAAATGATAAATTTAAAACAAAATTTATTATATTTAATTTTAAATATAAAAAATTATTTAAATTCGTAAATATTCAGTCCGCGCGATTCGCGCGGGGTATTACCTAGTTATCTATATAAAAGTAGAGTTATTCTTGAGAGAGTGACAGGTGTCCCCTATTATTAGTAATAAAAATATTTTTTCTATCATTTAATTAATATATTGATTTGAATCTAAGTTACGGAGATTAGTATAGTGTATTCAATATTATGCATTAACACAAAGTTCAAGGAGTCAAACTAACGGAGAGGATGAATCGAAAATATAATTATTCATAGAAGTTTGTAATATTTGTTATTCAATGTACGACACTTTAATATTGTCTTAGGTTAAAAAAAAATCTTTGAGATATTTAAGGTCTTTTTATTAGTTTAAGAGGTTGTGGAGACAACTCTAGAAACATCTTCTATCGTCATTGATGTAGGATCCTCTTTGAAAAAATTGTTTCTTTTTTTTTCTTCCGATGAATCCAAGACGACTTTCTTTCTCACTCAACCTTCAATGGTGAAAGAGTCGACATAACTGTCAAATTCATTAGATATTAGATTGTAAGAATTAGTGATTCAAAATTCAACTATTAAACTAAATTTATAAAAAAAATATTATATTATATACAAGTGCAAAAGAAAATGTATACCAAGATGTGCAAACTATACCATTGGTTCAATGCAAGTATACTATTATAAATTATTTATATATATATATATATATATATTCTGATATAAATAATATTTAGTTACAAAACTATTGCATCTACCAAACAATTCTAAAAATATACTTATTTCTCTTATTATTTAGATACTCGTTTTAATGATTTGATTTTATAAAAAAAATTATATTTCTGGATAAGAAAACTCAATCCCGATTATAAAGAATTTCCGATCAAACAAAGTAGATAACAATTTTAAAAAATTAGAAAAGATAAATCGTGTAAAGGTATGTTAGGTGCTCATGAGTTTTTTTTTAAACCGAGACTTATCGTTCATATTTTAAAATACATACTCTAAATAAAGTATCATGCTTATTAAATCGTATGAGACGATAATAGATGTGATATGCATGAAGAACTCAGCCAACTTTTGTATCGCAAAATCAAAGAGGTTATGCCGAGTCGTGAAAAATTAAATAAGACAAATAGATGATAAGAAACAAATTTAATAAAATGTATGTCAAATTAAATCAAAATATCTAACTATCACAAAATCTTAATTTTTAATTTTTAGGATAAACGTGGCTAAATCTTAATTTATAAAAAATATAATGTCTTACAAGATAACGAAACAAATGAAAGAGTTACATGAATAGTATTATATCTTATGAATTTGGTTTAATTAAATAAATATTTCTAAATTTTAAATATTTATAAGATTATATAAATTTAATATTATACCAATATTTTAAAAATGTTTATTAAATTGAATAAATTATTATCGTATTACTAATATCAACTAAATTTATATTATTGTTTAATACTATATTTTCTAAACTACCAAAAAATTTACACCATGGGCGGATCCAGTATATTAACAGTGGGATCATGTGTCCCCATTCCTAAATTTATTTTTTATTCTAAAATTTCTAATTTTTTTTGATAAAATGGTTAAATATCCCAAATAAATTTAAATTTGTATCTAAAAAATTATGTTAAATTTACTAATATCCTCAATTATAAAAAATTTTAGGTCTGCTACTGGATACCACTCGATTTACACAAAAGGTAACTCTTTTATAAAGTCATAAAATTTAATAAAATTTTATTCCAATATTCTGTATTTTAATCTTTTATTATATATTATAACCCATCAATATAAATATATTGTTCATCACTACTTTTGAAAAAAAAGACATCACCTCATTATCGGAATATTTTAAGAAAAAATCATTTTGATTTAATAATATAAATTATAAATTTAAAAATAAAATATATTATATTTAAATTTAAAATTAAATAAAATTATTTAATATATATATATATATATATATATATATATTTAATCTACACGATGCACGCGGGTTATTACCTAGTATATATAACATGATCATAATATATCACATTTAATTCATAATCCACCACATAAAGGATTTGGTGGCTATAATTAATGAATTTTCGTCTGAAAAAAAAAAGAGACAATGGATTCCTTTTATTTTTCTTGATTAGAATTTTTTTTTTCTGCCACGTTTAAAAACATAACATTCTATCCAAAACCATTTATTAATTTATCCTAACAAAATGATACATTCGTACTCTTTAGTCTTTAAAAAAAATGAACGTATTTTTTTTTATTATGAGACCAAAATGTAAAAAAAAACACCCAAGGAATGTTGCGAGAGTGGTCAAAAGAACGAAAATAAATATTTTATTTGCCATTGTCTGGTCCAAAATTTCGACACGTCGAACTTATTTTATATGGAAATTGAATAGTAAAACTATGTGTATATTTCAGGCACAATTAAACAATATGCTATTCTATTAGATGACGAATAAAAGTTATTGAATTAAAGTATAATATTGCTATTTCTGTTTATCACTTAATACATAGTATAACATACAGGTTAACATTAAAATATTTCGAGAATAACGGCCAGGATTTGTATTTCATAAGAGCAAAATTTATATACAAATATGTATCTTTTACCAAAAAAATAGTGTATGTATGATATTTTATAAAATTTTATAATACAATACAAGATTATAATATAGTAATAATTATACCTAATATTTATAAATATTTTGAATGGAAAATCATGTATATTCGATTCAAACCGCTTATTATTTGTTAAAATATTTTCTTATGGATCAATAATCAGTATCCTTAGATTTACTTAAAAATAACCTAATTAAGCCTATTGCATATAGTTTTGGCATATATACTATAAAAGTTTAATTAATTATATTTATAGAAACTAATTCTCTCTTTGCAAAAATTCTAAAGCCTCGATATTCATCACACGATCAATTATCTACTACTACTACTAGGGCCGTCTAATGGGCGGTACAATTCGGTGCGATCGTACAGGGCCCCTAAAATTGGAGGGCCTCAAATTTTTATTTATTTATTATAAAAAATATTATATATAAGTAAATTATGTAATAAATAAATACAAATCTTCAAAAATATAAAATATATATCATTTAATTATAGTTATAATAAAATATTAATTAATAAAATTTTAAATTATTTACTTGATTTATTTTAAATTTTAGTATTAATAAAAATAAAAAATTTAAATTATATATTTTTTTATCTAATCTTAAATAAAATATAAATATAACAATATTCAATAATGATTTAATTGACTTAAATATTAAAGAGAACTAAATATTATTTACATACATTACTATTTAATATAATTTATAATTTAACTTTAAAATTTTTATCATATAAAATTTACAATTTAAATATTTTAAATTTTAAATTAAATATTATGTACAGGGCCCTAAAATCATTGAGACGGCCCTGAGTACTATTACTAATTATTATTATTATTATGAAAATCAACAACTCCAACAATATCCCAACCTGCTCTTATTGTCCACATCCCGTTGGTGTCTATCCATGACGGCCAAAACATTCACGCTTCAAACATCATCCTATTCTCCTTTAAATTTCTAACCATATCTCCCTCTCCTCTTCATGATCCGAAATGAATAACTTCGAAATCGATCATAATCAACCTTCAGGTAATTTGTTGTCACTTCCCAAATAATCTGTTGGTTTTTTTTATTATACGAGATTAAATAACCGTTATTTGATTCTGAAAATGGTTGAGATATTATTATTTATCGGCGATTTTATCACTATTTTTCGCGGCAGTGAATAACCCTTTACCGGAGAAACCACCGGCGCCGGAGCCCTATACAACTCCACCGCCGGTTGGTTATCCGACCAGAGACACCGCCTTTGATAATCCTCCGGTGGAGACGAAGTCCAAGGGTGATGGGTTCTGGAAAGGATGGTAATCTATTCCTTTTTTCCCGTTACATAATTATTTTGCCCGTTATTACAAATATAAGTTTTCCATATATATAAATGTAATTTTGAATTTTATCCAAAATTTGAATATAAAAAAATTAAAGGTTGGTTTGGGTTGGATGGTTCAATATCTCCATCCATTAAATAAAGATTCGGGTCCGGACCCTATTTCAATGATCAGTCATTTATTTTGTGCGTTCATAAAAAAAAATGAACGGAGATTAGTTTGAATATATAAGAATTAAAGATCTCGTTTTATAGTTGAACGATATTTAAAACGATTCGTCGTCAATAAATTTATAAAAAAAAAATACATAAAGAAAATCGACATGGCAAATATATATGTAAGGTGATTATAATTTGTATTAGAGTTAGTTCAACAGAAATAACGAACTCTGTTAGCATACACACAATTGTATAAGTGTGTATGTATAGTTGATATTGTATTTAAAGTAAAGCTCCTGTACATTGAAAGGTTAAGTTCGAATATACAGAAATTGTTCATTCTCTCTCTTGATTTTGTTTCTCTCTCTAAATCAGGAAATTTCAATCTTTGAGCGTGATATGGTATCAGAGCGAGTATCGATTCACGATTCTTCGCTTCGATTGATTTTCTCTTCCTCTGCTTGATCGTTTCATCGATTGAGTTTGAGTGTTTTTTCTTTTCCGGCGATTTTCCTGGAAAATTTCATCGCAGAAGATGGCTGAGTCATCTTCAGATGTTCGTTCTTCCACCGATGTTCGATCTTCGGTTGATTCTTATGATAATGTCTATTATCTGAGTTCGAATGATCATATGAGCTTGCAACTTGTATCTGATCGGTTATCTGGACCGGAAGATTACAATTCTTGGAGCATTTCAGTTCTTTTGGCTCTGGAAGGTCGCAACAAGACTGGTTACATTGATGGAACCCTTGCTAAACCTCCAGATTCAGATCCAAATCAGCGATTGTGGCTTCGTAACAATGCTGTGGTAAAATCTTGGCTTGTCAACTCTGTCTCCAAGTCAATCTCGCCTAGACTTTTGTTCATGAAAACCGCAAAAGAGATATGGTTGAATCTTGCTAAACAATATCGGCAGAACAACATACCTCGTTTGTTTGGAATTCGAAAGCAAATGCAGAATCTGAAGCAAGGCTCAATGGATGTGTCTACTTTCTACACCAAGATGCTTACAGTTTGGGAAGAAGTCAAGTCTATTGATGAAAATCCACGATGTGAATGTGGAAAATGCACCTGCCAAGTCGATCAAAGATGGTATGATCGCTTTGAAAGGAACTTTGTTATTGACTTTCTCTATGCTCTGAATGAGGTTCATGACAATGTTCGGGAGAAGATCATGATGCTAGATCCTTTCCCTGATCTCGATAAGACATTCAATTTGGTTACTCAGAACGAGCAACAGAACTTACTCAAGTCAGCACCTTCTTCAGAAACTCATGTTTTCCAGACTTCAGCAGAAGCAGATAACACTATTGCAGCGGTTTCGGGTGGAAATTACAAAAACAGGCAGCGACCTCTCTGCACTCATTGCAACCTCTATGGTCATACTGTACAAAAGTGCTACAAATTGCATGGATACCCACCGGGATATCGTCCATCATCTACAAAGCCATCTCAAAACAACAATGCACCACAAGCTACAAATTACAAGACTGGATACAGTCAATACGGACCAAAGCCTCCTCCTTTACAACACAAAGGCTTGATTGCATCAGTTCAGACAAGTGCTACTGAAATATCTCCGCAATCAGTTCTTAGTGAGATGTCCCCTGATCAACTACGTGAATTACAACAACAAATCAGTGAACAGCTGAGAAGTGCTAACTCAGTTGCCACACCAGTCATCACTCCACAAGGAGCACCAGATCAGACATCTCTCAGCACTGGTAACACTTCAACTTTTGACATATGTTCTTCTATTTTACAGAATAATGTTCTTGGTTCTGCAACTTGGATTGTTGACTCTGGTGCGTCAATTCATGTTTGCTCCAACCAATCTTTGTTCTGTCAAATTAGAAGTATTACACCAGTTTTGGTCAATTTGCCAAACGGTGAAAGTATTACGATAGTAACTGCTGGAACAGTCAGGCTCAACAAGCACATTACTCTTTCTAATGTGTTGTATATTCCTTCATTTCGGTTTAACTTGATCAGTGTCAATACTCTGATCAAGGATACTGATTATTCTGTTCTTTTTACCTCTGACTCCTGTCTTATACAGGATTCTTCTCGGGGTTGGATGATTGGGAGGGCTAATCTCCAACAAAACCTCTATATCATTGACCATACCTTCATACCAACACCATACTCTACCTTTCATTGCAATGCTGTTATACCAGACACAAAACTGTGGCATCATCGCCTCGGGCATCCTTCCATTTCCAGAATAAAAACACTTTCCTCGGAGTTGTCTCTTACCAAATGTACAGACTTATCACATTGTGAAACCTGTCATTTGGCAAAGCAGCGACGTTTACCTTTTGTTTCTCACAATAATGTCTCAGACAGTCCTTTTGATCTTTTACACCTAGACATTTGGGGTCCTTTTGCTGTTCATTCTGTTGAGGGATATAGATATTTCTTAACCGTTGTAGATGACTGTTCTAGAGCTACTTGGATATACTTACTGCGTAATAAAAGTGAAGTGTTGCAAGTGTTTCCAAATTTTGTTGCCTTTGTTGAGAAACAGTATCAGAAATCTGTCAAAGCAATCAGATCCGACAATGCACCAGAATTGGCATTCACAGAACTATGTCAACAACAAGGCATTATGCATTACTTCTCCTGTGCCTACACTCCTCAGCAGAACTCGGTGGTGGAGCGCAAGCATCAACACATTCTGAATGTAGCGAGAGCTTTAATGTTTCAGTCCAAGATACCTCTGGTCTACTGGAGTGATTGTGTAAAGACAGCTGTATACCTCATCAACCGGATTCCATCATCTATATTACAACAGAAGACCCCTTATGAAGTTCTCACAGGTACCTTACCTGATTATTCACATCTACGTTCATTTGGATGTTTATGCTATAGTTCAACTCATGATGGAGCTCGACATAAATTCTCTGTTAGAGCTAAGCCTGCTGTATTCATTGGTTATCAGCCAGGATACAAAGGATATAAACTGCTAGACACAAAAACCAACCAAACCTATATTTCCAGACATGTGGAATTTCATGAAACCATATATCCGTTTCATTCTAATCCTACAGATTCTTCTAATGAATCTGTCACCCAAATCTTTCCCTCTGTTATATTACCTATGCCCATTCCAGATATTTCTAGTCCTGAACCTGAGCCATTACCAGTTGATTCTTTACCATCTCTTCCACATATTCAACCTCAAGACACGGAAGTTGATTTACAGCTATCAGTATCTGAACCTGCTCTGGAAGGTCGCAACAAGACTGGTTACATTGATGGAACCCTTGCTAAACCTCCAGATTCAGATCCAAATCAGCGATTGTGGCTTCGTAACAATGCTGTGGTAAAATCTTGGCTTTTTCCCACACTATCGAGATTTTATTCTTAACCTGGACCATGAAACAGAACCCAAATCCTTCAAAGAAGCAGTTGTATCTGAAAATTGGCAGCAAGCAATGAATACAGAAGTTAAAGCTCTAATAGAGAATGGCACCTGGTCTATAGTCTCATTACCTCCTACAAAACAACCTGTTGGATGTAAATGGGTCTATAAGATCAAGCGCAAACCAGATGGAAGCATTGAGAGATATAAGGCCAGACTCGTCGCAAAAGGGTATACACAGCAAGAAGGGGTTGATTACACTGATACGTTTTCTCCAGTAGCGAAATTGGTGACGGTTAAGTTGGTATTAGCTCTTGCTGCAGCACAGAAATGGAGTTTAACTCAGATGGATGTAACAAACGCTTTCCTACATGGAGACTTAGAAGAAGATATATACATGCAACTACCTCCAGGTTATACACCACATAATGGCGAAGCATTGCCAAACAGAGCTGTCTGCAAGTTACAAAAGTCACTGTATGGCTTAAAACAAGCCTCGAGACAATGGTACACAAAGTTCTCTTCAGTTTTGATCTCTAATGATTTCAAACAATCTCAGGCGGATAACACTCTGTTTGTGAGAAAAAGAGGAAGCAGCTTTGTTGCACTCCTGGTGTATGTCGACGATATCATCATTGCAAGCAACAATGATGAAGCTGTAGCAGATTTGAAGAAACTCCTAAATACACATTTCAACATCAAAGATCTAGGCCCTTTGAAGTATTTCCTGGGTTTAGAGATTGCAAGAACTGAAGCAGGTATCTCTCTATGCCAAAGGAAATATTGTTTAGAGCTTCTTGACAGTGTTGGTCTATCTGGTTGCAAGTCTGTTTCTGTTCCTATGGAACCAAATTTGCACATCAGTACAGAATCGGGAAGCTTGCTATCTGATTCTACAGCATACAGGGCATTGATAGGAAGATTGCTTTACCTCACAATTACAAGGCCAGATATAACCTTTGCAGTTCACAGACTAAGTCAGTTTTTATCAAAGCCAACAGAGGATCATTTACGGGCTGCACACAGAATCATTCGATATCTCAAGAATGATCCTGGACAAGGTCTATTCTATTCGGCAAAGTCAGAATTGAGGTTGAATGCATTCTCAGACGCAGATTGGGCCACTTGCCCTGATACACGAAGGTCGATTACAGGGTATTGCGTCTTTCTCGGAGATTCCTTGATATCCTGGAAATCAAAGAAGCAACAAACAGTGTCTAGAAGTTCAACAGAAGCGGAATACAGAGCTCTAGCTAACACTACATGCGAAGTTGTCTGGTTGGATAATCTGCTTCGAGATTTGCAGATTCCTGTTCAAAGACCAGTAAATCTGTTCTGTGACAACAAATCTGCAATCTACATATCATCAAATTCAGCTTTTCATGAAAGGACCAAACATATTGAATTAGACTGTCATCTAGTTCGGGAGAAGATTCAAGATGGGCTGATCCGAACGATGCATGTTAAGTCGATCAATCAACTTGCAGATCTGTTAACAAAGCCTCTGTCTCCAGCTCTGTTCAAGTCTTTGGTTGATAGATTGAATTTGTCAAGTTTATTTCATCCTCAAGGAAGAAATAAACTTGAGGGGAGCATATTAGAGTTAGTTCAACAGAAATAACGAACTCTGTTAGCATACACACAATTGTATAAGTGTGTATGTATAGTTGATATTGTATTTAAAGTAAAGCTCCTGTACATTGAAAGGTTAAGTTCGAATATACAGAAATTGTTCATTCTCTCTCTTGATTTTGTTTCTCTCTCTAAATCAGGAAATTTCAATCTTTGAGCGTGATAATTTGTTTCTTTTTTTTTTTGTTGGTGCCATGTTTTTTACAGTTGTGCTGGGTTATGCTGCTGTTGTCTCCTGGATGCATGCTTCTGAAGCTTTGGATTCCACGACGCCGTTCATGTTCTGTTGTTTTTCACACCTTTGTCATGTTTTTTTTTTGTGGAATTATATTGTTGTAATGTTTTAATTAATTAAATACCCCTCTCTATTTGCTGTAATGAACTATTATTTTATAAAAAGTACCCTTGATGTCAATCCGATGTGTCCTTCTTATAGTTTTAGCTTTGTTTTTCCTCAGTTTTTTAGAAGGTATAAACATAAGGCATATATATCCTCCTCCATTAATTCATATTTTTTAATATTTAAACGAAATATTATTTAATTAAAGATAAAATTAAAAATTTTCTAAACAAATCATTTAAAAATTTTAAAACGATATACATTATATAATAAAAAAATATTTTTTAAATGATATCTATTAAGAAACGGAGAAAGGATTATATTTAATAAATTTTAAATTGTATAAAAGAAAATAAAGAATTAATAAGGGTAACAAAAAAAGATGATCGTAATTGATCATAGGGACATAAAAAAGGGCTTCATATGTAAAATAGGCCCATAAGACAATAGGGCTCAATTAAATCCATTTACCTTTATCTAGGGTTTCTGCGTCACAAATAAAATCCTCCATTCTCACTGAAGCAAGCCATTAGGGTTTTTTTTTTTGGCGGCCAGAGAGACGAATCGGAGAGATCTAAGAGGGAGAGAGATCGAAAATGGTGAAGTTCCTGAAGCAGAACAAGGCCGTGATCCTCCTTCAAGGTCGGTACGCCGGTAAGAAGGCGGTGATCGTTCGCTCCTTCGACGACGGTAACCGCGAGAGGCCGTACGGTCACTGCCTCGTCGCCGGCATCAAAAAGTACCCGGCGAAGGTGATCCGCAAGGACTCAGCGAAGAAGACTGCGAAGAAATCTAGGGTAAAGTGCTTTGTCAAGCTCGTGAACTACCAGCATCTGATGCCGACTCGTTACACACTCGATGTGGATCTGAAGGACGTTGTCTCCCTCGAGGCGCTGCAGTCCAAGGACAAGAAGGTAACTGCACTCAAGGAGGCCAAGGCCAGGCTCGAGGAGCGTTTTAAGACTGGCAAGAACAGGTGGTTCTTCACCAAGCTAAGGTTCTGAGAAAAAAAATATATGGATGTTGTGTCTTTTCTGGAGCGAAATGATCTTGGTTTTGTTGTTATGTTATCAATTTTACAGAGTACTTTTTAGTTATAGGGATTCGTGGAATTGATGGTGATCTCTATTTTTTTGTTTTGGTGAAGTCATTTCTTTGTTTGAAACCTCTTGATGGTTTTTCTTTACTCCAATGCACCTTGATGTTCTTCATATGCCACTTTATGCCTCCATGGTCACATAGTTCTTGCTGTCCGTAGATATCAATTGATGATAGCTGAAGTCGAATGTGGGAGAGAACCCTTTGTTTGGAAATTAGCTGAATTTTGCAGTGGGGAATCAGCTCTTGGTCTTTCTTTGAATCTTTGTCTTGAAGTCATACACCATTTTGTAGATCAGAAATTTCTATCCCTAGCCCATTCTTTGCGGCAGTTGTGTTCCAACGGCTTTGGCTACATTCTGTCATCTGCTTTGTCCCCACTGTGTTTATCTCATCTGAGTGATACATGTCCTGTTTCGGGTCGGTCTCTGGTCGTTTTGGGTGGCTTATGTTACCCCAAAAGTTTCAGCTTTTGGATTTACTTAGCTGATTGTGTAGGATGAGAGAGCGAGAGAGGGTGATCCATTAAGTCAAGACTGTAACAATGGAAGTCGATCTTCTAACACTCTTGCTTCTTGATCGCGTTCCTTGTTTATTAGGGTCACAGTATTGATTGGGAAATTGTGGCTTTGGCCGCAATTGTGGCTTCATCCTTTTAGCCGATAACGATCGATTCTTCATCCCTCTCAGAAGAGCTTGCAGCTTGTATACGAGACAAGAGTTACCTTTATAGAAGAAAGCCTTCAGAATCTCATACGACCCCCTTGATTCTCAATTACGGCCACACATGACATATAACAACCCAACAAAGAAGCCAATTCTTTTCCTAACCCGAAACAAAAATTGGTGAGAACCTTAGAATTGTGTAAATTTTAGAATTGTTGTGAATAAAGATGAAAACTTTATGAAATATCACCCAGTCCCGATCCCGACTTCAACAGATTCTCACCAAGACCTGAGCTTTTCTGTAGTCAACGATAAGATAGTAAGCTATGCCTCAATGAGAAGAGACAACCTTTTTTTTTTTGTAAGGGTGTCAATTAAGAAAATAAAACTATAGGGGCAAATTTTGAATTCATGATTAAAATGCGGGCCGATTGCGAGATAAATAATTAATTTGGATCAGCCCTTCAGCTTTGTAAAGTAACGGTTTAAAACCCTCGGAATTAAAAACCGAATCGGTTCAGGTTTATAAACAAAGGCCTAAAAATATTTGTCGTTTTCTCACCAGAAAAGCTGCCGAACCCTAACGGGGCCGGGTCATCTCGATTCCTCGACATTGCAAGCCTCTGATTTTCCTCAGTTTCTCTCCGCCCTTCTCCCGGTGGTCTTTCTCCGGCTGATTCCGTCGGCGATTTCTCCGGAACCGAAACGTGTGTACCGAAATTTTTCCTGTCTCACCGAACCGATTGCTCGATTTCCTAACCGGTCACGAGCTGCAGTACCGAAGGTTCTTCTCCTTCTTATTCTATGTATTTCGTGTTCTTACGGTTTTGAACGTGGTAACTTCGATTCTTAATTTTGAATTTGGTGCTTGGGTTTTAGAATTATTTCGTAAATTCGCGACTTTTGAGGCCAATCTGGTTATTATGTGGGAATTCCATGCTAATGTTGGTAACCATCGGAATTTGGCTTCGTTTCTGCAAAATTTGATAGATTTTTTGTGCTGCGGTTCCTTTCCCTTGTCGATCTCATATGATCATGTGAGGATCTAGGGCTTTTGTGCAAACTAGGTTGTGTTCTTGGAAAATGTCAGGCTCTGTACGATGACTTGTGATTGCTGTCGAAGAAATCCATTATGAGAACCTTATGGCCTTTCCAAATTCGAGCCGATGATAGCTCTCTTTTCTCT
>NW_010966665.1:445562-461560 GCF_000463585.1 Tarenaya hassleriana
CTTTCCCTTTCTACAAAATGTTTGAATCAGCAATGCATTTCCTTGGTTCTCTCCTGTCTGTATTTGTTATGGCTGGCTTTTGGTGCTCAGATGGTGTTAGGCTCTCTGCTCTGAAATTGAAATCTTTCTGGGTTTCATTTACTACTACAGAAAAAGAAGAATTGGGTTCTGGGAGGAGGAGGAGGAGATGGAAATGGATTTGGAGCCGGTAGCTCTCACGCCTCAGAAACAAGACATCGCATGGAAGCATTGTGAAGTCTATAAGTATGGGGATAGAGTACAGATGAGGTGTCTCTACTGTCGGAAAATGTTTAAAGGCGGTGGGATAACCCGGGTTAAGGAACACCTTGCAGGTAAAAAGGGTCAAGGTACCATTTGTGACCAAGTTCCAGAAGATGTTCGCCAATTCTTGCAGCAGTGTTTGGATGGGACCGTAAGGCGACAGAGGAAGAGGCACAGATCAAGTCTAGAGCCACATCCTATAGCTTATCTCCCTCCTTCTGAAGTAGATGCTTCTGTTGTTCATTCTGATGTGAATACTGGATTCAGATCTCCAGGTTCAGATGTTGTTGCACCGAACCCGAGCCTGTCAGTTAGCAGAACAAAGCAGAGAACTTACAGGAGTAGGAAGAATTCTTTTGACAAAAGTGCTTCCGCAAATGCGGATGGGGCTGTGGCTAACATCAGTGACCTGATTGCTCGAGACATGGACAATCTAATTCCCGTGGCTATCAGTAGTGTGAAAAACATTGTACAACCATCTTCCAAAGACAGGGAGAAAACGATTCATATGGCAATTGGACGGTTTCTGTTTGATATTGGAGCCGATTTTGATGCAGTGAATTCTGTTCATTTCCAACCGATGATTGATGCCTTTGTTTCCGGAGGATTTGGGGTTTCTATCCCCACACATAATGATCTCCGAGGTTGGATATTGAAGAACTGCGTAGAGGAAACGAAGAAGGAAATTGATGAAAGCAGATTGTTGTGGAAGAGGACGGGATGCTCCATTTTGGTTGAGCAATTGGACTCTGGCGAAGGTCTAAAAATCCTTAACTTTTTTGTTTACTGCCCAGAAAAAGTAGTGTTTCTGAAGTCTGTGGATGCATCTGAGATAATATCTTCTGTTGATAAATTGTATGAGCTATTTAAGGAGGTAGTAGAAGAAATTGGGGAAACCCATGTCGTTCAAGTGATTACAAAATGTGAAGATCATTATATTGCTGCCGGGAAACTGTTGATGGATGCATACCCTTCTCTTTATTGGGTTCCTTGTGCTGCTCATTGCATGGATATGGTGCTCGAGGATTTTGGAAAGGTTGAGTGGATAAGTGAAAGAATCGAACAGGCTCGAGCTGTTACAAGATTTATTTACAATCATAGTGGTGTTTTGAATCTGATGTGGAGGTTTACTTCTGGCAATGATATTGTGCAACCAGCATTTAGCTGTTCTGCCACAAATTTTACGACTTTGGGAAGAATAGCCGATTTTAAACCGAATTTGCAGGCTATGGTTTCTTCACCAGAGTGGAATGATTGTTCATATTCGAAGGAAGCAGGTGGATTGGCAATGACAGATACTATCAGTGATGAGGCATTCTGGAAGGCACTTACGCTATTAACACATCTAACATATCCTCTTTTACGAGTTCTGAGAATAGCTTGTTCTGAAAAGAGGCCTGCAATGGGTTATGTCTATGCAGCACTCTACCGGGCGAAGGAGGCAATTAAGAAACTGTTTGTTGAGAGAGAGGATTACATAGTTTACTGGAAAATTATAGATAGTAGGTGGGAGCAACAAAGGCTTATTCCTTTGCATGCCGCCGGTTTCTTTCTTAACCCCAAATTCTTCTATAACACCGATGAAGAAATGCGCAGTGAGATCCTTTCAGCAGTCTTTGATTGCATAGAGAGGTTGGTCCCTGATGTCACCATCCAAGATAAAATCATCAAGGAGAGAAATTCGTACAAGAATGCTGTTGGAGTTTTTGGAAGGAACTTGGCAATTAGAGCTCGGGACACGATGCTTCCTGGTATGCCCGTTTTGTTCTCTCCACGTTTTCTCGTCACATTCTGATTAATAGATTCTGTCAAACTCAGCTGCCATTACTTTGTGTGTCCCTAGGAATAAAAGATGCATCTTCATAGTTCATATTCTTATACCCGAATTGTCTGTCCATTGGAATTTTTACATCATTTTGCTAATTGAACACACTCTTCACAGCTGAATGGTGGTCTACATACGGAGAAAGCTGCTTGAATCTCTCCCGTTTTGCCATACGTATTCTCAGTCAGACTTGCAGTTCATTGGTTGAGTGCAGGAGAAACCTGATACCGATAGAGCAAATTTACCAATCAAAGAACTGCCTTGAGCAACAACGGCTCAGGGATATCGTGTTTGTCCAATACAACATGCGTCTCAGAAGGCGGTAAGTTTGAAAAGCGCCCATTTCAGACAAAACTCCATACTTGTTTCCGGGATAAAACGTGAGCCTATATGATTCAACGGTCTCTCATTCCAGGTATTACGAAAGCAGAGATGACTCGGTAATAGACCCATTGTCACGGAGCAACATGGATGTTCTTGAAGACTGGGTCTCCAAAAACCAAGCTTGTATACAAATAAATGGAAGCTCGGACTGGAAGTCACTCGAGTTGGGTAAGAGAACTCAAGTTCCCATTGTTGATGAAGCTGAAGACTTGGGCACAGGTATTACAGAAAAAAAAAACCGTTTTTTTGGTGTACTTACAAAGCTGAAGTAGAATTTTTGAGATTAAAGAAGAGTGCAAATGTGTACAGGTTTTGATGATGCTGAGATTTTCAAGGAGGAAAAGGAAGTGAGAGAGGAAGAAGGTTTTTACACAAACATCTCAGAGAAGGTTTACACTGACATCTAAGGGAAGGTAGGCCTTCACGCGAAGTCTCCTCCTAACCTTGCAGAGAGGGAGCTTGTCATCATTGGATGGTATGTTTTATAAATGTTCTCATCCTTGTAGGTCGATTAGAATAGTTTCTCGCTGAAAATAGTGACTGGATTCTTCTTACTCATGCGACTAGGAGTGTTAGACCATGACTGCAAAAAAAAAAGGCATAATTTCATTAGATCTTTGATTTTTGAAGTTATTTGACAGATGCCCTTTTCTGTTTTCTTGTCTGAAAATGCTAAGAGGTGGTTCAAGTCTTAGCTCCAAGATGTTGGGATCTCATTTTATGAGGACTTAACATAACCCCCCGAGGTTGTCAGTTAGACCACAAGACTTGTAAAGAATACACACACACATATATATGTATGTATGTATGTATGTATGTATGTATAAATATAAGCTTGCACAGACGGTTTTCCCCGCATGCGGGAGAGGGTACTTCTTTCCATTTTGATCAAAGCTAATGGTGAAAGATGATGATACTACAAAGAAGAAATGGTGAATGGTGGTGGAAGTTAACGTGACTTACAAGTAATGTCTTCCCATTTGCTTTGGGGAACACTGAAGCCATCAACACTGGAAAATGGAGCTGTGAACAAAGACCGGAATTAAAAAAAAAAAAAGTCGATTTATTAATATAAAGTGTGTGGAACCTATGCCTAATTGAATCGAATTCAATTTAAATTGACTGATTATAGTTTTTTCTTAAAAATAATGAAATTTGAATATAACCCTAAATTACGGTTTAACCCCTCGGTCCCTAGGGACAGTTGTCGGCACGCGCGACGCATGCGTGAGTGGGGAAACTAAAGAACCCGACATTATACGAGGCCTTTTTATTTCTTATTTTTATATGTTTTTAATTTTTAAGCTGTAGAAAATATCCACACGGTGTGCTTCGAAACCCTAACCAAAGAGGAACTTCGGATCTTCGCCCACTCGCCCCGACACATCGCGTGAGGAACAAACACGATCTTCCCAATTTCTCGCTCTCTCTCGTAGATCGAACCTCAACTCGCGGTCACCGGCGCGTGGCTCTCAATCGCCGCGGTGTTCGCCGTCGTCTTTGCTCCTCACGGTGGGGAAAGAAAGGTGCTTTCTCAGAATCTGCTTATTTCTCTCCGTCCCGGCTCGTGTTCTTGCCGAATTTATGTGTTCTTCCAAGCTGATTTTCAGTCTGTATCAGATTTCTCATTTTTTTTTTCTCGAGAACAAAATTTGCTGGCCAACATAGTGTTGTGTTCGATAAGCTTGTTTTCCTGTGTCTGTCATATAGAATTTGGGTTCTGGACGTTAATTTTGCGACAAATACGTTGTTGCTCTGCAATGAACAAATGCATCTACTCGTGCTCTTCAATTTGCCTGTCATGTCGGAATTCCCTGAGAGCTCTCAAGGCCCAGAAACCATTCTGTTCCTTTTGGGGGGTAAAAGCTGTATATGACCCTTTGCTCACTTTGCCCGTTCCTTTGAAAGTCTTGCAGGAATTAGAAGGCGGAAATGGATGAATTTCTCTGATTGATATCTGTTGTAGTTAATCTTTGCAGATTTATATTTTGTCCTGAATACGTACTTGCGCTCTGCATTTTGTTGCAAACCTTCAGTGTTGCAGGAAGTGTGCTTGCTTATGGTAGAAGAAAACTCAGCGCCATGGATATGAATCTTCGGCTACCTTCAGGTGACCAGAGCAAGGAAGATGGTGAGGAGAGAGGTATTGATGATGTGTTGGAGGATGAACACAAATTGCACAATGGAGATATTGAAATTGGCAAAATTGAGCATGTGACAGTTGAGGTACAAGCTGATGATAGTGCAGGAATGAGTGTCCCAATGGCAGAGTTGGCTGAGTGCAGAGAGGGCATGAATCTCGAACCTCTCAACGGTATGGAATTCGAGTCTCATGGCGAAGCATATTCGTTCTATCAGGAATATGCACGGGCAACGGGTTTCAACACTGCAATACAGAACAGTCGTCGCTCAAAAACAACAAGAGAGTTTATTGATGCGAAATTCGCGTGCTCTAGGTACGGTACCAAACGAGAATATGACAAGTCCTTCAACAAACCTCGTGCTAGGCAAAACAAGCAAGACCCGGAAAATATGGGTGGTCGACGGGCATGCGGGAAAACAGATTGCAAAGCAAGCATGCATGTGAAGAGAAGGCCGGATGGGAAGTGGATTATTCATAGTTTTGTGAGGGAGCATAATCACGAGCTTTTACCTGCACAGGCTGTGAGTGAACAGACTAGAAGGATATATGCGGCAATGGCTAGACAGTTTGCTGAATACAAGACTGTTATTAGTCTCAAAAACAATACTAAAAGCTCGTTTGAGAAAGGCCGGAACTTGGCAGTGGAAACTGAGGATATCAAGATCCTGCTTGATCTCTTAACAAGGATGCAAAGTATGAATTCCAACTTCTTTTATGCTGTTGATCTTGGTGACGATCAGAGACTGAAGAATGTATTTTGGGTGGATGCAAAAAGCAGACATGATTATGGTAGTTTTTGTGATGTTGTTTCTCTAGACACCACTTATCTAAAAAACAAGTACAGGATGCCACTTGCCATTTTTGTTGGAGTAAATCAACATTACCAGTACATGTTACTCGGGTGTGCTGTTATTTCTGATGAGAGTGAGGCAACATTTTCCTGGATAATGCAGACTTGGCTCAAAGCAATGGGTGGGCAAGCTCCAAAGGTTATAATCACCGAGCAGGACAGCGTTATGAACTCTGTTGTTCCAGAGATCTTCCCCAATTCTCATCATTGCATCTTCCTTTGGCATGTACTAGTAAAGGTCTCTGAGAATCTCGGTCACGTTATCAAGCAACATGATAATTTTACACCAAAGTTTGAAAAGTGCATCTATAAATCCTGGAGAGATGAAGACTTTTCAAGAAGATGGTGGAAGATCCTTGACAGGTTTGGTCTCAAAGAGGATCAATGGATGCAGTTACTATACGAAGACAGAAGGAAATGGGTGCCAGCCTACATGACTGATGTTCTTTTGGCAGGGATGTCGACTTCTCAAAGAGCTGATAGTATTAACGCCTTCTTCGACAAGTACATGCATAAAAAGACAAGCATGCAAGAATTTGTGAAACTGTATGATTCGATTCTGCAAGATAGGTATGAAGAGGAAGCCAAAGCTGATTCGGATACCTGGAACAAGCAGCCGACTATGAAGTCTCCATCACCATTTGAGAAAAGTGTTTCTGAACTCTATACTCCTGCAGTATTCAAAAGATTCCAGGTTGAAGTTTTGGGTGCCATTGCATGTAGTCCCAGAGAGGAGAGCCGGGATGGAACTTGCTTCAATTTTAGGGTTCAGGATTTCGAAAAGAACCAGGACTTCGTGGTTACATGGAACCAGACAAAATCTGAAGTTTCCTGCCTCTGTCGGTTATTTGAGTACAAAGGTTATCTCTGTAGACATGCCCTTAACGTTCTCCAGTGTTGCCACCTCTCTTCCATCCCGTCTCAGTATATACTGAAACGGTGGACAAAAGATGCAAAAACCCGACATTTTGCTGGACAACCCGAACACTTACAATTACAGACGAGGCTGCAACGATATAACCATCTGTGCCGAGGAGCATTGAAACTGAGCGAGGAGGCATCCTCTTCTCAGGAGAGTTACAACATTGCATTCCGTGCCATTGAAGAAGCTTTGGAAACTTGTGCTGGTGTTAATACCACCAGCAAAAGCCCTCAGGATATGGTCATGTCCCCAACTCAAGGTCTGATCTCGGTCGAGGAGGATAACCAGAGCAGAAACACGGGAAAGTCAAGCAAGAAAAAGAACCCGACAAAGAAAAGAAAAGTAACGTCTCCATGGCTATCTATCTTTGCTCTCATCAGAGCTTAGGGTTTTTCTAATCTTCTACGTGTGATGCTTGCAACTGTAATGTGCAGGTCAATTCAGAGCAGGAGGTTATACCAGTTGGAGCGCCTGAAAGCATGCAACAGATGGTCTGATACCCTAATCTTGCTAATATTCTGTCAAAAGCGTGCTGATTAGTGTTTGATACCCTAATCTTATAACTGCAGGATAAGTTAAGTCCGAGAACAGTCGGGATCGAGAATTATTACGGTGCACAGCCCAGTATGCACGGAATGGTACGTCTAGCAACGTCCATGGCATGCATCTTAAGATCTATTGACAAAAAAAAAATACTAGCTAACTTATCATCATTTAGAGAACTTATATATGATATTATTTCATGTAATCCGCTCCGAATGTGTGTTTTACAGGTCCAGCTGAACTTAATGGCGCCAACTCGGGAGAATTTCTACGGGAATCAACAAACGATTCAAGGATTAGTACGAAAATACACCCACCTCTTACCAGTTTCCGCTGTTTTTTTTTTCATCTCGTGAACTTTGGTGAAAAAGATCTTTCTGGTTGGTGTTACTTTGTAGGGGCAGTTAAACTCGATAGCCCCTAACCATGGCAGTTACTACGGTGCTCAGCAAGGAATACCTGAGATGGTACGTAGTTATTTGCTGTGGGAGAAACTGTCAAAGTCTGTTCCGACATTGTTCAGAACCTGACATTCTCATCGGTCTTGTTTCCTTGCAGGGAGGCTTGGATTTCTTCGGTCGGCCTAATGCTTTTACTTACGACATTCGGGTAAAACTCTTCACTTTCAACCACCATAACTAATAACATTATAACCAAACCACGACTCCTGAGTTGTTTGAGGTTGTTAGAAGATTAGCTAGATGTAATGGATTTGTTTTTGTATATAAACAACATGTGCTTCAAGTAATCAGAATATCAGAACATTTTAACAAATCTCTGGTTACTTTCTGTCTTGTTGGTCGAATGTCTTCTCTGTTTTGCTCTGTTTTCTTTCTGTTTCTCTGCGATTTTCTCAGGAACCAAACAGGTTCTGAGCATCACTTGAAACTCTTCACAAAATTAGCTAGATATAACAGATTTGTATAAAAAAGATGCGCGTTTAAGTAAACAGTATACCAGAAAATTTTCTCAAATCTCTATCATCACTTTCCCTCTCTCGTTTCTCCTCTGTTTTCTCTGTTTCTGTGTGCTTTTCTCAGTAACCAAACAGGTTTCTGAGAATCACCCCAAACTCTTCACACGAAAACGCTCTTTTTTTTTTTTGCACGACAGGATGACCCGAGTGTCAGGACTGCCCAGCTGCACGAGGATGCGTCCAGACACCCGTGAAACCAAACGCGAAGCGGAAGAGAAGATCGCAATGAACAGAGTGTAGAAAAGTTTCTTCATGTTTTTTTCAGATTCAGCAGAAGCCTGAAAGAGGAGGTTTAGAATCATTTCCTTATTTAGAATCATTTTGAGATTGGGAGTAATATGAATAGGATATTTGTTTAGTTTTTTTTTAAAAAAAAAACCCTAGAAAATGGTCACTTGTAAAGATTGTTTGTGTCTGTAGTAGTTCTTCATGTTCACATGCAGATCCCAACCTGTTTGGATTTTGCTGATAAGAGAGAGAGTAGGAGGGAAGAAGACTGTCGCAGAGGATGTTCTACTTGTAATATCTTTTTGTCTTTTTAATATTTACTGTTATTTAATTATACACATTAATATTTCTTGTATTAAATTCTCTATATTTGGAATTAGGTTTATTGAAATTCTTATATTTTCACTAACGTTAACCAGTTAACTGTGAATTGGTAACGCCAGCCTCGTGTACTGGCGTGACGGCGTCATATATATCTACATATATGGTCTTTT
This sequence comes from Tarenaya hassleriana, assembly GCF_000463585.1. Classification (NCBI taxonomy): domain Eukaryota; kingdom Viridiplantae; phylum Streptophyta; class Magnoliopsida; order Brassicales; family Cleomaceae; genus Tarenaya; species Tarenaya hassleriana. The sequence continues at coordinate 454,210 of NW_010966665.1, forward strand.
ATTCAATTCCAAAATATATAATTTGGGTAATCATTTCGATTTTCGGTTCGATTATTTTAGGTTTTTTTTTATTCGGTTCAGTTTGGGTTTGGTTTATTCGGTTCTAAAAAAACAAAATCGAATGAGTTATATAAATTTAATTGGTTCAATTTTGGTTCGGTATTACATATACGCACAAATGGTGTGTTTGGACCGTCAAGGTCGTCTCGACGAAGGCCATATGAGAATTTCTGTGTTGTTGCCTAACCAATTTCACCAATCTTTGATGATATTATTCTTTTATTTTCCGAGAACGCCTAACCCCTTTAAATTAATTTATAACCTTGTTGATATTTAATGGCGTAGTGGTAATTTTTATTATATAATCAATTGCCATTATATTATACCGGTGAATTACAATTTTGTTGTTTACTCTCTCTCTCTCTCTCTCTCTCTCTCTCTCTCTATATATATATATATATATATATATATACGAGATGATTTGCAAAACAATTGAAATTATTTGGTGAAATAATGGAAATATTGGTAAATAAATTACGATTCACATCTAATGCCCAAGTTTTATGCAGTGTTGATTTTCATTCAACATCAAATCTCAAAATTTTGTTTAAAATTCCAGCAAAATTTCAATGTAAAGTCAAACCAACTAAAATTTAATATAAGAATCAAATAGGTACAAATTTTTAACTAGAATATTTAAACTAAAAATAATATAAATAAAAAAACTAACCGAATCCTAAACATCCAAGAACCAAAACTTTTTCTGCACAAATTTAACGCCAATTAATTATTTTACTGGTATATTACATTCTATTTTTGGCTATATTTAATTATTTATATTACATTTCAACAACATATGGTATTTTATATATAGTGTCATCATTATTATCTCGCATGTTTTGCACGACCATCAATAAATACTAAACACATTCGAATGCCCAAAACTTATCGATTTCTCACTTTAACCTCCACATTTTCGAAATTCTATCTTTGCCCAAATTATTTGGGATATTTCCTCCTTGATTGATTAGTACAAATTCGTTTCATGTCCGCTCTAATAATAATTTATTAGAGATATAAAATTGTCGGGAGACGCTAATTTCTAGAATTCTGGAGGATATTAGGGGCGTTCTTATAACATAGGGGAAAAAGGGCACTGAGAGAACGTTGTCTAAATATTTGCGGTCAATGCATAAATAGAATATAAGTTAAGGGACTTATTAACTATTTATGAAAGAATCGGCATAGTAGGCGGACACAATGACGTGGCCAATTCGTCAACTAGATGGCTCCCCCGGCCCCCCAAAAGCAGCCATAGAATCCACGTGCCAAGACACGTGCCGAAATCAACGGCCGTGATTTATTCTAACAGTCTTCCTTTGATTGGGTCTCGTCAATTAAAAAAATGAAAAATAGAAAAAGGTTCATAAATAAATGCTGTGTAGCCGCCATGTCTATGCTGTCTGTGTTTTGTCTCATGCAAAAGCAAAGCGATGGCTAATCCCAACGACTGGTCTCAGTTCGGCAACAACCAAAGCTTCTTCACCACCACCGCCTCCTCCGCCGGAGATTCCCTCCCGAGTCCGCCGGAAACGGGTCGGGTCTCGAGGCCCGCGCGGCGGAGATCGAGGGCCTCTCGCCGGGCACCGACCACGCGTCTCAACACCGACACCTCCAACTTCAGAGCCATGGTTCAGCAATACACCGGCGGTCCCAGCGCCATGAATTTCGGGTCGGGTTCGGGTTTCACTCTCACTCCGCCGTCGTCGAACCCGGCTCTCGGCGCCGGTGCCGACGCCTGCGTCAGCGGTGGTTCCCACGCGCCACCGTCATGGCAGTACATGTTTCAGCAGCAAGCCAGTCACGCGCCGCCGCCGTCGCAACCTAGCCCGTACATGTTCTCCCTGAGCAACGTGAACTCTGACGTTGTGGGCGTTATCGGAGGAGTGAGCGCGGCGGTTCCCGGCGGTTTTTTCACGGCGGAGGATGACGGCGACGGAGGCGGAGGAGGTTCGGATCAGCCGTCGCAGGTTATTGGATCGAGGAACGAGAATAATTCATGGCTGCAATGAGGAAAAGATGGATGATTCGTAAAGGAAGAAATGTTAGGTACTGAAAGAAAATCTTCTTGACTAAATGTAATTTTTTTTTTTTGTTGGCTAAATGTATAACTTTTTGTTTTCTTGTAGATTTATGGACTAACATTTTAAAACTCGAATTTGCATTTTTCAAGTTCCGTATGGCTAATAAAAATAAAACCCATATTATAAAAAAATCTGGTTTTCATGTCTAATCCACAGAAACTAAAGGTATATCTGATAATAATATATATATATGTTTGAATTTTACTTTATATTCCTATCATATAGGTAAAAAAATAAATAAAATGGCAACAATATGAAAGCCAAGAAGTACAGGAGAGATTCGTTGGGATTAATAAGATGAAAACCACTAAGCATTATTAGAATCTTATATAATTTTTAATTAAAAAATCCATATAATAGTAACTGAATGTCATATTTTATTGTTTTGTTATGGTTATTTCAAATGCTGCATGATTTATGTGTTTACATATGAAAAGTTACGAGAGTCAGTCTAGATTAAGAAAATCATGTAGCGTTTTTTATTGTAATTAAAACATGATTAGCCACTTCAAACTTGAGTTCAATAAAGTTTGTTATGGCTAATAATTTTGTATTAGAATAAAGTATTTAAAGTTCATTAAATTAATAGGTTTAACTTATTTGGTATAAAAATTTAAAATAACGGATGACAAAGTTTTGAATGATAAATAATAATGTAAAATTGTCGAATAAAATATTTTATATTTGAAATTAAAAATGAGAGTTTAATAAAAAGAATTTGAAGAAACGATTGTAGTTCTAACTGAATTTGTTATAAAAAATTTAATACAGGGTTTAATAAAGTTTGAAATCACTGATAAGATTCTAAATTGTTGGCATAATGCGTTTGTTATATTTATTTTAAATTATTTTTAATTTTCTAAATTTGTTAATTTTAGTTTTAAAAAGAATAATGCTCATTTAATTTTAAATTGATTTTTTTTTTAAAATAAGAAAATGTATTGCTTCGTGTCAGAAATGGTCGCACATATAATGGGAATCAATGACAAAGGAGGGTTGGGAAATAGGCTATTATATATTGTAATAATAATGGGCTTTAAGTTAGTTCGACTTGAATGGGTTGGCCCAACTTGGTCGTTAATTTGTTTTTACCTAAAAACGTAATTAGCAATATACATTTTTTTTAAAACATTTATTGTAAATTGTTACTTGTTAATGTTATTCCCACCTTTTCATTAAATATTCTATACCTTTTTCTAAATTATAATAATGAATGAATGAGGGAAGGCCCAATGACATTTTAAATTTAAATATATATATTTCTCAAGTTTGGATTATTGATTCTAGTTGTAATTTTTGGGGCGTTGAGATACGCATAATTAGTATTTAAATGGTTTCCCATCGATTCGTTAATTTTAATCATTCTTATAAAATTTTAATTTCTGATTTCATGTCATTCTTTCTCTTATTTTTATTATTAACACAAAAAAAAAGGTAAATTGTCACGACACATATGAACTAAATTTGAAATATTTTTTTAAAAAAAATGCACCACGTTCTTGCTCTGTGTTCCTATTGACTGCCTTTGTAAAACGAGTCATATAGTTTACAAAATTATCTTTATATTTTGTATGTATTACATACATACAAGTGGTGTCACAAAACCCCTTTTTTGTTTCAAAAAACTTGCAATTAATAATATATAACAAATCAAAATCGATTAGATAATATCAAGATATTATATTTCTAAAAATGATTTATGATTAGCAACAAGGAAACCCCCAAATCACAGGAATGGGCAGGAGACATGTGAGTCATGGTATCATTGAGTTGTAATGACAGTACGGATACTAATGATTTTATTTTATTTTTCTAAGTCAAATCATTTGCCATGCATATATCTTTTTAAAATCAATTCGTTTACTTGCATTTGTGAGATAAGATTTGGAGAGATTTTATGAATGTATAATATTATAATATCTATTCATCGACTCTCTCATGAATTTTTTTAAACGGAATATTCTAAACTCAAACTCAAACTAATTCTAAAATAAAAAATAAGTCATAGAATTACGTTTCTTTCCTTGATATTCGAACTCGCAGAAAAACACACACTTTACATCTTTATTTCATAGATTGAACTATCAAATTGGTTAATTCAGATTTATCAATAAAACTCAAAACTAGTACATTAAAAGTTAATTATAAAGAGATATGAAGAAGATTTGAGAAGATTACGTAATATTTAGATTTGATTTTATTTCTATATTTTAGATATTTATATTTATTAAATAAGATATTTTATGATTTTGTTTCTGCTATAAATATTGTAATGTTACATGTTGAATAATGAGAAATCCAATGATTCTTCATCTCTTTCTCTATTATGGTATCAGAGCTTCGGTTTTTGTTCTAAATATTTTTTTTTATATCAACGATGTTCGTTGAATCCGAAAACGATGATGAAGATGACGATGATATACTAACTTCAATAGTATCATCACCTTGAGTATCGTCTTCCATTCATTTTTTTTTCCATTTTTTTCCGACGACGGTGTTTATCACTGTCAACCCTAGCCGATGTGCTACTCTTTTTTTTTCTGCCGACCTCATTGTCGTGCAACCCAACTCGCGCATATGCGCCGCACATCCGTGCCACATCAGCCTTTGAATCCGGCTTTTAACCTCTTCGATTGGAATACTCCGATCGTCGATCCGCACATTTGCGCCATCTTCTTTTTTTTTCTTTTTTCTTTTTTTGGCTTTAGCCGTGTGCATTTGCACAATTTATTTTCTATTTCCAGCATAACCGCTAAACCATCGCGCCTTTTGCACTGCCGACATTGCTGTCGCACTACACCACAATACCGTGCATGTGCACCACGCTTCTGCTTCACCGGACTTTTTCAGATCCGCCAACAATCCACCGGTTCCTAGGTTCGATTGTCAAATCCCGTTATTTTCTGGAGAATTCAACCTCAAACAGTTGTTTCTCATCTCCTTGAGTTTGAGGGGGCGTATAAAGAGATATGAAGAAGATTTGAGAAGATTACGTAATATTTAGATTTGATTTTATTTCTATATTTTAGATATTTATATTTATTAAATAAGATATTTTATGATTTTGTTTCTGCTATAAATATTGTAATGTTACATGTTGAATAATGAGAAATCCAATGATTCTTCATCTCTTTCTCTATTATTAATAATTATTTAGAAACTATAAAAACATGTATAATAAAAAATATTTAAAAAAATAGTTTATATTAGATTATGTTAATTTCCCCTTGTCTATATCCGATAAATGAAATAATATAAAATGGCATTTAGGGGCCTTGCAAATGAACCTTTTCTCGAGAACCGATACCAACACAAAGATTTTTCAGAACTCAGAAAACTACGTGTCCGAAGGAAAGTGAAATAATATTTTATAATAATTAAAGCTTTTGCCTCGGTCTCCGGTGCACAATCTCTATATATATGAAATAATTAAATTTTACATTACATTTAATTTTCGTAAAAGTGATAACGCGAATATACTCATTTTGTGCCAGAAAAAATGAAAATGCATCGTATCAATTACGGATCTTGTGCTGATTCAACAAAGATATATGTAAGATAAATAATCTCTAATCGAGTTATATAACTTTGATATGTTTTAACAAGAATAGCTGTTTATGGTTTTGGAATTTTATTCACCTTAATAACTATAATATCAAATACCAGTTTAAAAAATTTATGAATGTATAACTGAATATGTTTATAAAAAAAATGTTATTTTCTTAAAAAAAAAAATCATGTTCACCATTCTCTACAAAACGTAGACTGTTGACCAGACAAAAAATTGATAAATTAAAACAAATGGACGAAGAATTCCGTAAATTTCGTCGAGAAAATTGAAAATAAATAAATAAACAAATGAATGAATGGTGCCCTAAAATGATATTTATGCGATTAGGGAACAAGGGGACGAAGAGTGGGGTGGGGGGTCACATGCAGAGATTCATGCATGTGATAGTGATTTCATACGTAGCGACCACAACGTTACCCCTCCTTTTATTTTAATATTTATATTTATTATTAGTTTTATAATTAGAAGTCACGGATTCGAGGGTTACATCGAATAAATGTTCACTACGCGCCAAATATCACTCACGACTCTGTAACCAGCTTTCTCTTTTATTTCATTTTCGTGGCGAGAATAATAGAAAGCAGACGAACTTATTAATATTTTTGCGTTAATTAAAGATAAGATAAATAATCTCTAATGGAATAGAATGTAACGTTAGAAAACAAGGGATGAAATAGGAGGTTTTGAGACATTTTATATAAATAGGTGTATGTTACATGCCTCATCCTGCACGCGCATATGTATTTGTGATTTTGTTTAGGTCCAAAAATAATTGACTAGTTTTAGTTTCTTCATTTCATAGTAAGTACAAAGTTTACAAATTCTATATATATATATATATAATATAGTTTTAAAACAATAGGATTATGCTATTAATTTTGTTAATCTGAGTATAAATTCATATTTTATTTTTCTTCCGCTTTTTTTCCTTATAAATTAAACAATGGTAATACCCACAACACAATGATAGAACAACATAATACTCTTTGACGTTTTAATTTTTTTTCACATTTTTTTAAAAAACAATAAAAAGTCGTATATACCTTTTTAATAACACAAAGATTGATGTTATCATTAATAATCTATTAGAATTTATTAGTTTTTTTATTAAGGATAAAATTAGAAATTATTTTAAAATTTTACCTAGAAAACCTAAAATGACAATTATTTAGAAACACACAAAATTATCTAAAACGTCAAATATTGTGAAACGAAAAGAGTATTTTTTTTAACCATATCAAAATAAATCCAAAGCGGATATAATTTTCTTTAAATCAAATTAATATAGAATCTAAATCCAATAAGATGAATCTCATAAAAATTAAAACAATTACTCTTTTAATAATTATATTTTTTTTACAAAATTAGATAATGGACATGATCTATATCATATCAAAACTCCAAATATAAAAAATAAAAAATAGATAACTCTAATTACCCTTTTTGTAGCTAATGAAATAGAGAAAAAAAACAATAACTTGGGATTCTTCCGAGAGGCGATTGTCTCTCTATACTCAATGTGTGCGAATTAAAAAAAATTAAAAGAAAAATAGAACACAATAATCAACATTTTAAAAGAAATGAAATGACCAAAGATTTTTTTTTTTTAATAATTCGGAAGTTCTTGAATCTTCCG
>NW_010966665.1:461723-490932 GCF_000463585.1 Tarenaya hassleriana
TCTGGCTTCCGATCCAATTATATCTTCCAAAACCCGACTAGATCTTCCAAAATTCAGAGACAGCTGATCGAGATATAATTGATAGATTCCTCCATAAATTCACTCACCCACTCTACATTACCTTAAACCCTTGGATCCTCTAGTTAAAGTCCTGCACACATAATATAAATAATATCGAAATATACTATATATATACACACACAACACAAGGTCCAAAGAAATTCACGGGTATACAAAAATCTTAATAATATGATTTTTTTTGTGAGCGAATGTATGACGGACTTACAACTATCCCAAAAATATAATTCACTTCATAAAATTTTAAATAAATAAAAATTCAAACAATTGGACTACACGAACAAATTATTTTAAAAGACGTGATATACTAATACTACATATGAATTTGCGCATGATTATGGAAAAAATTAATTATAAAATATTAATATCATTTTAATAGATAATAGGTGAACTTCATGAAATGCATAATTAAGAATACAACAAATCATACAATCCGACCATATATATTGTCGATGAAATTAATTAACGAAAAAATATTTTAGCTGGCGTCATGGATTACTTATTCAAGTACAAACAAATAAAGAAAAATAGTTCATATTGTTTAATGATATAATATTACGTGTTTACAATCATTTAAGCAAGTAAAAAAGAATTCATTTTCTCACTATTCACGATTTTGTGGTATCCCGTGATAGAATGACGAGACATTTTTTTTTATCATTTAAAAATTGCAAATTGGCATATGGCACCGATCCATAATATGAACCATTGTATACAAAATGTAATAATATATTTGAAATGTTTATATAAAGGATCACACGTTGTAGCATTTCTCACCACCTCTATAAACCTAAAAACCCTTTTATTGGTTTCTCTAAAAGTGGCCATGGGTATTCACAGACCAAGCCTTCACACTATTCTCTCCGTTTCACTTATCCTCTTCGCTAGTCTTCTTCCTTCTTCTTACTCTTGTGACTGTGACACTCCAAAACCACCAAACCACCCTTCAAAACCGCCTAAACCCCCCGCCGTGAAACCGCCTCACATTCCCAAACACACCACCGTCAAACCACCGCCCCATCCAAAACCGCCACCCACCCCCAAGCCTCCCACCGTTAAACCGCCTCCTCCTTACGTCCCAAAACCACCCACCGCCAAGCCTCCTCCTCCTCCGCCCCCACCATACGTCAAGCCACCGAGTCCGAAGCCCCCAACGCCAAAACCGCCGACGCCGGAGACGCCATGCCCTCCACCGCCATATGTCAAACCACCAACTCCGACGCCGCCAACGCCGACGCCGAAACCGCCAACGCCTCTGACGCCATATGACGCCATTCCCACCGCCGCCGCCGCCATACGTCAAACCACCAGCTCCAACGCCGCCAACTCCTGTGACGCCATTCCCACCGCCGCCGCCGCCATACGTCAAGCCACCAAGTCCAACGCCGCCAACGCCGACTCCGGGGACGCCATGTCCTCCACCGCCGCCGAAAACGCCGAAGCCGGAGACATGTCCGATCGACACGTTGAAGCTGGGAGCTTGCGTGGACGTGCTGGGTCTGATACACTTGGGGCTGGGGAAAAGCCGTGCGAAAGAAGCGTGTTGTCCTGTTTTGGGAGGTCTGCTGAATATTGACGCGGCGGTTTGTCTCTGCACCACCATTAAAGCCCAGATTTTGAACATTAACGTCATTATTCCCATTGCCCTCGAGGTTCTCATCGGCTGTGGCAAAGCCCCACCTCCCGGGTTTCAGTGCGCTGCTTGAAGCTAGGAGTCTCTGACTGAATCAGAGGGTTCGGACGTGGAGATTAATTTGTATGACGTCATTGATCTCTTTGGTTAGGAATCCGTCCGTGTGTTTGTTTTGTTCGTGGCACAATAAAAAGGAAGTGTTTGGGTTTGAGAAACACGTGGGTTTCATAATTTATAATTTCGAAAAAAAAATGTGTACAAGAATATAAAATTCTATATCTTCAATATAATGATTGTCAATATATATACACATTCATTGTCTTTTTTTTTTTTTTTGTATCTTGAAAACTCTTTATACTCAAATACGTATATACGCATCGGTATCCCAGTGCCATACGGTTAGAATTAAAGAGCAACGGGCTTTGGGCTTATTGTTGGGCTTCTCACATTGGGCCCAATGTAATGGAAAATGGGAAAATAGCCATAAAACGGTTTTCTTTTTTACTTTTTAATTTATCATTTTTCTTGTCGGACAAGTTCTCACTTCTCAGGTTCCGTTCTATCGAGCTGGAAAACTCGGTGGAAATCCGAGAAGCGAGAAGCTGAGGAGAAGAGTGGTGATCCTGTGTTCAGGTAGCATGGTCGCTGTTTGGTTTTTGGTGGAATCCGTTTCTATCTTATTGTTCATAACCTTTTCGGAATTTGATCTTTTGCGATGATTTTTGAGTTACTGGATCTGTTTGTTCTAAAATCGTTCCTTCGAATTCTGGGAAAAAACGTCCGGTTGTGTTCATGTACTGATTTTTTGGCAGTGAAGATGAACCCCGGGTGGTTGTAATTTCTGCGATTTTTGGGCCTTGCGGTATAGTCTTTTTTATCGAATATGGCTTCTGTGTCGTGAGATCCATCTGCTTCTTCTATATGTCGCCGCTCACGCCTCTCTCTCTCTCTCCTTGACATTGGAATGCAATTTCAAGCTGGGTTTCATACTAACTTTGCTGTTTTGTTGTTCTTTTTTACCAAGACTTATCTGGGGTTTGACTTAAAATTGTTCATGGGTTCGGTGTTTAGTACCTTACGAATGGTTGCGTCGTTTAAGGCGTTGAGAAGAAAACGGTTTGTGACTTAGTATTTATGGTCACCACTAAGAACTCCAAAGCAAGATAGATAGCCGTAGATGAAGTATGCTTCCAGTTTTCTGTGGGAAAAAGGCGTTGTTTTGTGTTTGGATTGTGAAGCAATGATTTTAGTATATGTTTTATTCCCGTTGTTCGCCCTTCACCTTTCATCTTCAAGGAGAGCAAGAGGGGCGTGAAATCCTATCCGTGAGGGAATTTTGAACTTCTGACAGTGTTTTGATTTGAGGCTTCCTTCCTCGGTGATTCTTGTGATATAGGGAATTAGCAATTCTCGCGGTTTTGAAGTTTGGTTTTAGAGGGTTATATTGTGGGTGCTTTTTACAATTTGGTTATATTGCACCCTCTTCAAACTTCTGGTTGTTTTGATGTTGTGTTTACAAGGTAAAATGAGTGATTGTATAGCGAAACTCCATTGCAGTTCGACCTTTTAAGCAATTGGGTTCTTGTCATTACACGACCAGTGATCTTAGAATGCATAGTGATAGGCAAATCTTTCTCCTTCTGCTTACATTGTGTGGGCATTTCTTTCCTTTGGTGCAGTTGTAGAAAATGTCTCGGAGATATGATAGTCGTACCACGATATTCTCACCGGAAGGTCGTCTCTACCAAGTAGAGTATGCGATGGAGGCAATCGGGAATGCTGGTTCTGCGATCGGAATCTTAACGAAAGATGGCGTCATCTTGGTCGGTGAGAAGAAAGTCACCTCCAAACTTCTGCAAACCTCAACTTCCACAGAGAAGATGTACAAGATTGATGACCACGTGGCCTGTGCCGTGGCTGGGATCATGTCCGATGCCAACATTCTGATCAACACGGCACGAGTCCAAGCCCAGAGATACACCTACATGTACCAAGAGCCAATGCCGGTTGAGCAGCTGGTCCAGTCTCTCTGTGACACAAAACAAGGGTATACCCAGTTCGGTGGTCTCCGCCCGTTTGGTGTTTCTTTTCTATTTGCGGGTTGGGACAAGAATTACGGGTTCCAACTGTACATGAGTGACCCGAGCGGAAACTATGGTGGATGGAAAGCTGCAGCCATTGGAGCAAACAACCAAGCAGCTCAGTCTATTCTGAAACAAGATTACAAGGATGAGATAACGAGGGAAGAGGGCGTCGAGCTCGCGTTGAAGGTCCTAAGCAAGACAATGGACAGCACGAGTTTGACGTCTGAGAAGCTCGAACTGGCTGAGGTGTTTCAGACACCGTCCGGAAGTGTCAAGTACCATGTTCACTCGCCCGAGTCACTCACTAAGCTGTTGGTGAAACATGGCGTGACTCAGCCCGCTACCGAGTCATCCTGAGTCGCGCCCTAGTTGTCTGGCATTTTTACGCACTTTTGTGTTAGTGATTCTCCACTTTATTGTATCTTGTTCTGATTTTGGCGATATGGGGATCGTTTGTCATTCAGATTCTCTGATGATCTTTAATTGTGGTGAAAACTTCTTCTGTTTGGTTGAATTTCTCTTTTAATTAACTCTTCAGGGTTTAAAGAGTTTATAGGAAAGGTTAATCCCTTTGATGATGTGAAAAATCTATCTATTAGTAGAATATCCGGTTTAGTCACTAATCATGTAAACCAAACTAATCCAGACTAAACCGGATTCTAAACCAAACATGATTTTCTAATTTTCTGAAACTATGTTTTGTGTTCTTTGGTCGACTTCTTTTAATACATTACTTGAATATTACATTTTAGATAAAAACAAAATACGTTTACGTAACAAAAGGGAAGAAAGAATCGAAAAATACTTCTTCAGTGCTCTTTCTGTACAAAATATGTTTACGCAAACAAACCTGAGTTCCATGAAATGAAACAATCAAGAACAGAGCTTTGGAAGCGATCTTGGGTTTCCTCTAATGGCACTTCTGGATCTCTTCTTGATAATTTCCATCTGATTCTGCATTTTCCGACAAGCTCTCTCCAGTTCCATCACTCTCCATTGAATCCCTTGTAAATGTTCCTTCAGCTTCTCGTTCTCGTCGGAAATCTCCACCTTTTCTATCCGGAGGATGATTTGTTCGTCCTGTGAGCGACCTGCAAACGTTTCTAGCTTCGGTTTCTGAAGTATATACGCTTCAGCTGGGTGGAACTTTGCATTTCGTGAAATATTTGTTCCGGATTCGCCCGAGAGCTTCGTGTAGCTCAACGTTCGGAAAATATCGAGCTTTTCGCCTTCGGTTAACCCTGTGTGAGCCTGAGAAAGTGTGAATCATTGTTATAAGAGTCTGCTGCATGATAAAGATCGAGACTTTTTCGATAAAGATCGAAACTTTTTTTATGTTACCTTGAGGTATATATCGAGGGCACAATAGATTTCGTCGTGAGATTCGCGGGCGGAGTCCGGTATGGCTGTGATGAGAGCAAGAAACTTCGAAGGTTTCAGGCATGGATCAGGTGCTACTTCAGCAATGTACAGATCAATCAAACCCGAGACCTTCTTCAACCGATCTGTCTGCTGTTGAAATCCTCCCGCGGAACTTTCTAGAAATGCCTTCACGAACCTAAGAACGAGATTCACGTCATACAAGTAATTCGACCTGTAAGGAGATGCAATGAGAAGATTATCCAGCGTCGCTTGATCCAGCTGGTGACCGATCATATTCGCCAGCTTGTTCATGCTGCTTTTACTAATGTTCAATCCGAGGGCAATGCGGAGAACCCTGAATAGGCTCTTGCAAGATGCACAGTTTCGATCTAGGACGTAAAGGGTATCGATGGCAGTTTCTAGAATCTTGCGTTTCTCCTCTGACGTGACAGAACAGAACTTCGACTTTTGGTAATGAAACAAGAACCTACTTATGATGAGGTGATCGAGTTTACGGGAAAGCATCAGCTTCATCAGAGTTTCAAATAGGTCGGGACCTAAAACCAGAAGCTCGTCGAACCACCATGTTCCACGAATGGAGCTGTTCTTGAAACTCTCTGTGCTTTTACTGTCACAGGAAAACCGATACAGGCTGCTGTCTGGAGAACAAGCAGAAGTGGTAGAGGGACTTGCTGCTTCGGTCGTCAAATTCAGTTTCTCGACGAGAGATTCCATGAACTTGGCAGCTAAAGATTCGATTTCTGGTGATGTTTCTAGATCTTGACACTGCCTCAGAGCGGCTAGAAGCTCCGGCCATGTCCAGTCCTGCGTTTCTTCCATTGATTTTTCTGTCAGTTTCAACAAGCTGGGGACTTCCATGAACTTAGCAGCACAATGCAAGTTGACAGCGTTGGACGGTGTAACGCTGAATTGGCCATTGTTGTAGCAGAATCTCGAGACAAGCTCGAAAATTTCTGCGCCACCGGGAAACTCGTTGAACACCACCTTGAGATTTCTTTCAGAACAGTTGGATTTCCCCAGCAATTTCATGAACTTTCCAGAATACGCACCGATGATGTCCTGGAGTTATTTTCAGACAGGCAGCACTTATAAAAGAATGATAGAGCCAGAAGAAAATGCATGATTTCAGACAAAACAAGAAGTGACGACGAATAGACAAAGATTTAGACGTTCTTGAGGAACCCTCGAAGCAAAACCTTAACCTTTTTCGGTTTCTCGAAACGAACGTGTCACATCTGATTAGTTGTAATCAAATAGCAAACAACATTTGATGGGTGCATGATAAAGCTCTGAATCTACCGCAAGAAAGGAGAACAGCGCATAACCATAACCATAACCATAACCAGAGGAGTGGGAAAAAGAAAAAAGAAAAGTAAAAGAATGATGAACAATCATTAAAAGACAAACGAAACGTCATATCATAAGGAAATGTCATATCATCAAACAGGTAATGAATGGTTTCAGAAGGGCGACACCTTAACCTCTTCCTTTATTTGCTATGATCAGTGTCATGAAGTATATATATGGATATATACGTACACACACACACACGAAACGTATGTACATGAGTAATAATCAACCAACGCGTGAGAGTTGAAATTTGTGCATGAGCTGCAAAATATTAGAAGAACACAACAGAAACCCAGATAAGAAAACTCGAAATTCACGTTGGGAAACGGTTTCAAGCATCGATTTTGAGCCTAATCTAAGAGTGTGATGCATGTAGATACATGGAAAATAGGGAGACCAGAAGGCAAAAGACTTACCTTATTGAGAAAGATAGTTTCTTCTCCATTGATATAGACCTCAAGATCAGAACAAGCTTCCATTGCCAAAGGGGGAATAAGTAAAAAAACAAAACAAAACTATCCAGAAAACACCCCCCGGAAACAAGATTCTCTCTCGGTTTTGTCAAAGAAAACGAGAAGAAATTAAAGAGGGTTTTAGAGAAGAAATGTGGAGGACACCAACAGCAGAGAAGAGGGGTTGATATATTCTTGTAAGAAGAAGAAGACAAACAGTAAAATAGGGTCCACGTTTTTGTTGGTTTGGACAGACTTTGGACTGTCTGAAATTAGAATTCTGTAAAAAAAAAAAAAGGGTCTGTGAAATCAGTTGATGAAGCGCCAAAGAAGATGGTTGGAATGTTTGCCCGAGTGTTTATAGGGACAACACGAAGAGGATGAAGCTCAAAGGAAAAACAAAAATGGAGAATTTTGCAGAGGAAAAGAGGCAAAAGGAGAGAGAAGAAGCGACAAAGGCGTGTCGAGAAGTCATCTTGTGTCATGTCATGAAAAACGAGAGAGTGAGAGACTTCTGTGCTGACTCCCTGACAGTCTTGCTAAAAAAAACAAGGAATAAAAAATGCTTTCTTTTTAATTTTTTATTTTCAGTACCTAAAAAAGCTTTTAATAGTTTAAATTATTCTACAATATTTTTTTGTGAATTTTGTTAAAATAGATTTATCAAAATATTAGGATGTCAATTTGGGTTCCAAATCCTATCCTAACCCATCTAAAAAATATGGGGTTCTACACTTAAAAATATAAATCCTAAAAGTTTTAAAAAAAAATCAGATTTATGTTTTTTCAAAAAGAAATTCAAAAGCATATAAAATATGATATTTATATATATATATATATTAAAGGGTTCGGTCCGAATTCGATCCGAGTTTGAGTTATATAAAATCGAGTTTCGGATTTGGTTTTTTAGGTGTAAAAATTTTAGATCAACTCGAATCTCGCCTTAAAAATTTCGGACTGAAAACGAGATTGGATTAGATTGGATCGGATCGATCCGATTAACACTTTACAGTATAAAATATCATTGAAACCAATAAAAATCAATTATTCTTTCTGGTCTTTGATAGATTCAAATGTTTTCGAATAATGGAGTTTAATGTGGGAGGATGCTCGGGATCCACATATACCCAAAGTTAGCATTTTTCTAAATCCAAGATTTGTGAAGACTAAGACAAATCCGGTTTCCTTCAAAAAAAAAAAAACAAGTACCTGACCGTGCGTGCCCACCTATATTGCCTAACCCTAAAATTGTGGGCCCGACTGCTGTACACATATATAATATGAGCGTTATACACGTATATATCACCGAGGGTAAAGCTCGGTCCGACCCAATGTATGGACACGTTGGATCAGAGAATAATGGGCTTTATTTTGTTAGCCTTAGGCCCAAATCAAGAGGGTCCAACCTTTTTAATATTAGGGCCGAGATATCTGTTTATTTACGGTCTTACCCTTCTACTCTGCCTAGTAGAGGGTGGTAAAACTAAAACGACAAACACCATAAATGTAATTAGTAATTATCGTTTTATTTTATCATTGAATTAGTAATTATTTTATCCTTATCCATCGAAATATATATTTTAAAATTTTCTTTGCACATGTTGCCAATATTACAATTTATCGCGAGTGATAATAATGCTAGGTGAAATATGTTTTACAATTCTATAGAATTCTCTGTGCAATTATATTTCCTTGACCATAACTTTCCAATAAAATAAAAGGGGGGAAAAATAACGAAAATAAATAAATACCAACACGAAGGCTTCGTCTCTCAGGCCGAAAACATAAACATAACGGGGCGAAGATATCAGCAAGAGAAACGAAGGTCGAAAAGAGAAGAACTCGCGGCGACAGAGAGTTTTTCCGGCGAGACTGGAAGACGGAGAGGGAGAGAGAGAGAGAGACAGAGAGTAGAGCTTCTAGGGTTTTGGTCTAGATTTTTCTTCTTCTACATCGATCTGTTCTTGTTCTTGGGAAAGTTCAATCCCCGCACGTTCATTCGGACTCGTCCCAGCTCTATTCGAGGGTTCATAATCCTTCGCGCTAGGTTTCGCAATTATCTTGGTAATTTCCATTCTCAATTTGTTGTTCCGCGTCTCTTCTTCTCGTTTTTCTGATCGATTGGTGCCGTAGGGTTTTGAATTCTTGGGTCAAACAGCTCGTATTTGGGACTACGCGTTTGGGGAAATCCCTACATTTTGTTTTGTTACTGATTGCGTTTTTTTTTTCTGTGGTGCAGGTTGTTGAATCCAGCCGGTGTGACCATACGAGGAGTTTGGAGGTGAGTTTCGAAGCATGAGCATCGACAGCCCAGGTGGAGGGGAGAATTAGGGTTGCGTAGAGTAGAGAGAAACAGGCGGTATTTCCATGGGCGATGGGGGTGTCGCATGCATGCCTTTGCAGCATATCATGGAGAAACTTCCAATTGCAGAGAAGACGCTTTGCGGAGGCAATAGTAGCACGAATACTGATACAACGAACAATGGCCTCGCATCCAAGTCAACTAAGACCCCTGAGTCTAAGCCAACCAAGAAGAAGAAGATTGTTAAAGTGATACGTAAAGTGGTCGTGAGGAAGCCCAAGCAGCCGAAACAACAGCAACAGCAACCGCCACAGCAGCCACTGCAACCACAGCTGCAGCCAGAGCAGAAGCAGCTGCAGCCGGTTCAGTCTCCAGCAGAATCTCAGCAGCAGAAAGGGCAGCAGCAGGAGCAGGACAAGAAAAGTCTGCTCGGACTTGAACTGGGAGGAAATAGTAGTAGCAGAGAATTGGAAAATAGTGGAGACTGCTGGCTTAAGGATGAAGTAGAAGAGGGTGAATTGGGTACAATAAAGTCTCCGGGGTATTTGGAGAATGGTGAAATTGCGCCTGAAAGGTCACCCCAGAGGGATGAGATAGAGAAGGGAGAGAATGTTGGCGAGAGTTGGAAGAAAGAAGAAACAGCTAATGAAGATTTCTTTTCCTCAAAATATCATAAAGGGAGGGATTTACCTGCGAATAATAACAGGAGAGGAGATAAAGAGAAGAGGGAATCCAGATCATGGAGAGATCCCTGCAATGAAATTGAGAAGGGAGAGTTCATTCCTGACAGATGGCATAAAGCCGATGCAGTAAGAGATGATCATAATTACATAAAACCTCGCAGGAATGAATTAGACAGAGAGAAGGGCTGGAAATATGATTACGAACGTACCTCACCCCCACCCAGTGGAAGGTTTTCTAATGAGGATATTTACCGGCGGAGGGAGTTCAAAAGCGGGCAGGATAGAACTTTGAGGATCAGTTCTAAAATTGTAGATGAAGAAAGCTTACATAAGAGTGAGTACAACAAGCCCAAGAACCATTCGAAAGAGCATTCTTCTTTGGCCAATAAACTGAAGCGACATGGAACTGATACGGACAGTAGTGAACGTAAATACTGCTATGGGGATAATGGAGATCATGGTAGCTCTAAAAGTAGAAAGCTTTCAGATGATACTCCCCGCCCTCTTCACTCAGACAACTATTCACGACATTTTGTGGAGAGATCTTACAGAGATTCCTCTTCCTCGGGAATGGACAAGTATCCTGATAGGAATCATGACTCATCTTTGCTTCCCAGGGTTGTTTATGACAGGCATGGACACAGCCCCGGACGATCTGATTGGTCGCCACATGGTCGGTCTAGGTACCATGAACTCAGGGATAGAAGTTCAGTCCGTCGGGAGAGATCACCATATAATCGAGAGAGATCACCTTACACTTACGAAAAGTTTTCATATGTTCGTAAAAGGTCTCCACATGAACGCAGCCGGCGCCATGATTATAGAAGAAGCCCAAGCTACTCCGAGTGGTCACCTCATGACCGTGCTAAGCCTAGTGATCACAGAGACCGTTCTCCTAACTATTTGGAAGATACCCAAATTGATCGGAATAAGCGTGATAGCCATAGAGAAGTAAGCAGAAAACGTGGAGGGAGGGAGAGGAAGGATTCTCAGAGTAGTAAGAAGGAACAAGAGAATAATCTCAGGCAAAAGGATTCTAATGAAAAAGTTTTGTCATCATCAACTAAAGAATTGCAGGACAAAAACAGCATTTACAATAAGAATCCTGGGGACAAGAAAAGTTCTATCTGTGATCCATCCCAAGAAATAGAAAACCCTAGTGTAAGCACAGACGGAAAAGAGTCTCTGCAAGCTGATGATTCCCATGTGGAAGAGTTGCCTTCAATGGAGGAAGATATGGACATATGTGATACGCCACCTCATATCCCCGTGGCTGATTCATCATCTGGAAAATGGTTTTATCTTGATTATTATGGCACAGAGCATGGGCCTGCAAAGTTATCCGAGCTTAAAGCACTTATGGAGCAGGGAATGATTTTCTCAGACCATATGATTAAACATTCAGACAGTAACAGGTGGGTAACCATTGAAAATGCAACTTCACCTGTAGTCTCAGTGAATTTTCCATCCATTGTGTCAGATGCAGTGACACAGCTTGTCAATCCTCCAGAAGCGCCTGGTAATCTATTAGAAGATGCTGCAGACACTGCCGGACCAGATTGTATAGACAAGGAGGTTGGTGCTTCTTTACCAACATCGGTTTCTGTGCCAGATGCTGATGGATCACTGATAGAGCCTCGAGAAGAATTTCAGATAGACAAGAGGGTTACAGGTCTCTTAGAGGGTTATACTATAATTCCTGGCAGAGAGCTTGAGACTCTTGGAGGTAATGTTGCCTTTCTTCCCTGGGCACTCTATTTACTTTGTCCGAAATTCTAGAATTTTTACTTCAATCCTTGCTGTATATCGTGAGTCTTCTTGCTGGACCTACCTTAAATTTTGTACTGTTGCAGAAGCTCTGCATGTTAAAGTCGAGCTCGAAGACACCGAACGATTTGTGACATCTGAAGGTGCGTACCTCTCTGGCATCACTTGGGCTTTTGCTAATGTGATTGTTTATCTGCACCTTTTTGGCCGATTCCCTTCTTTTCTTTTCTCTGTTTCCTCAATAAACATTTAATCAGAAGAAAAAAAAAGGAGTGCTGAGTGTTATTTTATGTGTTTATACCTATTGTTGATGGTTTTGTTAAATTTTGGTTCTGTGTGAAAAGTCGTGCTGTTAGCATGAAACAGATGCGAAAAAGTATGCATTGTTTGTTAATTGTTTAGGAATATACTTGAAAGTTTACTGGGAAAAGAATAGCTACTTTGAATGCTCATAGTTTCTTGTATACTATGCGCATATATGGCATGAAATTAATAAAATAAATGTTCCTCCATGGTAACGTGCAGATATCACCTGGCGCCTTTCTCAAATTGCAAATGAGGATATTTTCGTGGATGCTGAGTTGTCAAGACACTCTGCACTCAAGGCAGGGGAGGCTGAAGAAATCAAGTTAGACAATGATAATGGTTTCGACAATGAGATAGAAAGCTGGTTTTCAGGTCGTTGGTCTTGCAAAGGTGGGGACTGGATTAGAAATGAAGAAGCTTCTCAAGATAGACACTATAGAAAGAAAATTGTTCTCAATGATGGTTTCCCATTATGCCAGATGCAAAAGTCTTGTTACGAGGACCCTCGGTGCCATCATAAGGATTTGTATTATCCTTTAAGTAACTTTAGGCTTGAACTTCCTCCTTGGGCCTTTTCTAATGTGGATGAGAGGAATCAGGCAAGAGGAGTGAAGGCAAGTATGCTTTCGGTGGTCAGGCTAAATGCATTGGTGGTTAATGACCAAGGTTCATCTGTTTCTGATTCCCGCACAAAAGTTCGAGGGAGGGAGAAGTACCCTACAAGGTCTGCTCGACCATCCCCAGCAACTAGTGATTCGAAGAGAACATCAGCTGAAAGTCATTCTCATTCGAGAACTTGCAATGGCCAAGACTCCCAGGACTCTGGCACATCTATCACCCCTAAGGACCGTCTGTGTACAATTGATGATTTGCAATTGCATTTGGGTGATTGGTTCTACATTGATGGGACTGGGCATGAACAAGGACCTCTGTCATTTCCGGAGCTTCAGATCTTGGTGGATAGAGGTATCATACAGAATCGTAGTAGTGTTTTCAGAAAATCTGATAAGATCTGGGTCCCTGTTACTTCGATTTTAAGAACCCCTGAAACAACTGGCAAGAATCATGGAAAGAACCAAGCTTCATCTTTGAGTGAACAAAGCCTTGTCTCAGATTCAGAGGATGCAAAGCTATCTGATAAAGAAACAAGTTCAGGCTCGTTTCATAGTATGCATCCTCAGTTCCTTGGTTATACGAGTGGAAAGCTCCACACATTGGTTATGAAAACGTTTAAGAGCCGGGAGTTTGCTGCTGCAATAAATGAAGTTTTAGATCCTTGGATCAATGCAAGACAGCCAAAGAAAGAGAGCGAAAAGTACATGTATCAATCTTCAGGTATTACGACATTCTAGTCTTTCTCTCTTCTTTCTGGCCTCGGTTTCTAGACTTTTTGGTCTATAATCACATCTCTCTATCTTCTTTCCGTATCGGTTTGTTTTACAAATGTTCAAATTATGCCTTTGAATGCATTCGATAATGTTTTCTCCTGTCTTTTGTTTTTGGTGTATAATCCACAGAAGTTGATTTACGTTATGCTAAAAGACCTCGGTTGATGGCTGATGAGAGTGAACAAGATTCTGAAGGGGAAGATGCACAGATCTTTCAGGAGGAAACGACGTTTGAGGATTTATATGGAGATGCTATCTTCCCTGTGGAAGAAAATGTATCTGTTGATACCGAGGGGGTTACTTGGGGTCGGTTGGCTGGTCCTGCATTACTGCGGGTTTTTCATTTCTTGAGATCTGATGTAGCATCCTTTGCACGAGCTTCCCTCACTTGTAAACACTGGAAGGTTGCTGCAAATTTCTACAAGAATATATCAAGACGGGTAGATTTATCTTCTTTGGGTCCCAACTGCACTGATTCAAAGCTCTGGAGCATCATGGTTAGCTTTTTACGATTATTCTTTACAGGCTTCAGAGATTTAGAGATTTCACATTATCTGACTCGACATTTTCTTGCAGAACACTTATAACAAAGACAAGATACGTTCTATAGCTCTGGTCGGTTGTACAAATGTGGCCGCTGCCATGCTCAAGGAAATTCTCCGTGTATTTCCGTGTGTGTCTTCCGTAGACATCACAGGCTGCTCGCAGTTTGCGGATTTAACACTCATCTATGAAAATATAAACTGGTTCAGAGGCCGATTTCCTCGTTCGGCCGGACCACGTTCCAGGATAAGGAGTCTGAAACAGGTTACTGATGCTGCTAAATCAAAGGGTTTAAGGGGTGATATGGATGATTTTGGTAACCTCAAGGATTACTTCGATAGAGTGGATAAGCGAGACTCAGCTAACCAGTTATTCCGGCGGAGCTTATACAAACGGTCGAAATTGTATGATGCGAGGAGATCTTCGGCCATAGTATCAAGGGACGCTCGTATCAGGCGATGGGCCATTAAAAAGTCTGAATATGGATACAAGCGAGTGGAGGAATTCCTTGCCTCAAGCCTAAGAGACGTCATGAAACTGAATACTTTTGATTTCTTTGTTCGGAAGGTGCTTTCACTAACTTACATCTGGTGAATATGTCGCTCTGCTAACTTTTTTTTTCAAGTCGTACCTTTAGTGTTTAATTTCAATATTTTATTTTGTCTGTAGGTTTCTCAAATCGAGGAAAAAATGAAGAATGGTTATTACATTAGTCATGGTTTGAGGTCTGTCAAGGAGGATATCAGTCGGATGTGCAGGGAAGCAATAAAGTATGATTTCTTACTTCTCTCTGTTGGGTGTGGACGTGTTGCTTGCTGGACACTATTATGCCGATAAGACTTCATATCTTGTTTGTGTTAATTATCGACTACATGTGCATAGGGATTATAGGCTACTGAGGTCATTTCTCGAGAATCAATTAGTGAAAGAATACTTTTCCCCTATCTGAATTAAAGCATTATATATTCCGCTGACAAAACACTCATCTATTTCTCACATTTTATTTTCAATTTTTTGGCTTCAGGCTGTGGGATGCAGTATCTTTAGCTTTCAATATCCTGTGTTGAATTTTCATCTTTATTAGTCAAGATAGTTGGGGATAACCTATGGTTTACCTCACTAATACTGAGTTATAATTGTTTAGCGGGTTTTATGATATTACCTTTGACCCAATATTTTATGGACGCAGAATAAAGAATCGAGGTGGTTCTAGAGACATGAATCGAGTCATTGCATTGTTTATTCAACTTGCCACACGTTTGGAGGAGGTATCCAAGGTTACCTCTTCATACGAAAGAGATGAGCTAATGAAGTCATGGCAAGATGGTTCCGGTTTCTCGTCAGCCTCTAAGTGCATCAAGAAGTTGAGCAAGGCAGCAATTGAGAAGAAGCATATGAGCAGGACTAATGGCACATCCGTTGTAAATAGCGGTTCTGAGTATGGAGAATATGCATCTGATCGAGAAATCAGAAGGCGTTTGTCTAAATTGAATCGCCAGTCCTTTGGTTCGGGAAGTGAAACATCTTCAGAACTGTCTGACGATGGCAAGAGTGACAGTGACAGCTCAACCTCAGCTACAGAAAGCGATTCAGATTTCCGTTCAGAATGCCGGTCTGGGGACTTAGGTGCAGATGGATACTTTACAGCGGATGAAACATTTGATTCTACAACTGATGAGCGCGAATGGGGTGCACGCATGACTAAAGCTAGTTTGGTGCCACCAGTGACTAGGAAATATGAAGTTATTGACAAGTATGTCGTTGTTGCGGATGAGGAAGAGGTCCAACGAAAGATGAGGGTATCTCTGCCGGAGGACTATGAAGAGAAGCTCAATGCCCAAAGAAATGGCGCTGAAGAGTTAGATATGGAACTGCCTGAAGTGAAGGAGTATAAACCGAGAAAGCTTCTTGGTGATGAAGTTATAGAACAAGAGGTTTATGGAATCGATCCTTATACACATAATCTTTTACTTGACTCGATGCCCAAGGAATTGGATTGGTCACTGCAGGATAAACATTCATTTATAGAAGATGTAGTACTATGTTCCCTGAACAAGCAAGTAAGGCATCTCACTGGATCTGGGAGCACTCCGATGGTTTACCCTTTAAAGCCTGTGATCGAAGACATAAAAGAGAATGCTCGTGAAGAGTGTGATATACAGACAATGAGGATGTGCCATGCCATCTTGAAGGCAATAGAAAATCGTCCTGATGATAAATATGTCGCTTATCGAAAGGTATATATACAGCTTTCCCATTCTTTCATATGGATAATATTATTCTGTTTCATGCTTCTTTTCGCTGGTCCTTTCTTTTCCTTTTTTAATTTTATCTTCTCGGTTTTCCAAATAGGGCCTTGGTGTTGTCTGCAACAAACAAGGTGGCTTTGGAGAAGAAGATTTTGTTGTAGAGTTCCTTGGAGAGGTACAACAAACATTTATTTTGGACGAATTCACTAACCGTTCTGTGCTTAGATTAGTATCCAAAAGTTATTATTTTTCTAGGATGGTTAAGATTGAAACTTGCTTTTAAACATTGACGTTGACAAGATTCGGTTATTGTAGGTTTATCCTGTTTGGAAATGGTTCGAGAAGCAAGACGGGATCCGTTCCTTGCAAGAAAACAAAACAGACCCTGCTCCAGAGTTCTACAATATATATCTTGAGAGGCCAAAGGTACGGAGACATTTTTTTTTTCGAGTTCCTTGTAATTTTGTATTAAACCCACTGAAAATAACATTTTCATTTAAACATGTGGTGGCGTTGCTTGGCAGGGTGATGCCGATGGTTATGATTTAGTTGTCGTTGATGCCATGCACAAGGCAAACTATGCTAGCCGAATATGTCACTCGTGCCGACCTAACTGTGAAGCTAAGTATGTCGAAATCTTTCTCTCATTCGTAACTCATTATTTCTTCCAATATCTTAGATTAAAGTTGCAGAATTGAATAACACCTGTGATACATGCATTTCATATATGTACATGCGTCTGTGTGTGTATATATGTGTGTGTGTGAATGGTATATCCTTATAAGTTATAACGGTCACAAAGATGTATACTGTGTATCAACTTTTTCTTATATACTTGCCAAGTATTGGCGTCAACGTGAATTAGTAAATTCTCCTCCTCACACTAGGCAGATATTCTGACCATATAAATCAGAGGACTTCTTATATAAATCTCTTCTTGTCCAATACATTTGTAAATGGTTCGCTGATTTTTTTACAGGGTTACAGCAGTGGACGGGCACTACCAGATTGGTATATATTCTGTGCGCACAATTCAATATGGCGAGGAGATAACATTTGATTATAATTCTGTAACGGAGGTCCGTTCCCCTATTTCCCTCATCATCTCGTTGTCAAGTCCAACTCTGGAGTAGCTTTATTTCCTTAGCTTGAATTGAATGTCGTCTTTTCTATTCATCCCTGTGGAAAAATCTACAATTATCTAAATATTGACGATGTTGTATGTGACAGAGTAAGGAAGAGTACGAGGCATCTGTTTGCTTGTGCGGTAGCCAAGTATGCCGAGGCAGCTACTTAAATCTTACTGGCGAAGGGGCGTTTCAAAAGGTATTTTTTGCGAACAGGTTTTCTACATTTTGATGGATGGATTTTACAGGGCCCCCGTTGCATTTGCATGTAGGGTGGCCATTTTGGGTTTCGGTTCTGGTTCGATTCGGCCATATATATTTGGGTTCGGTTATTTTGGTTTTAGAAAAACTATAACCATTCGGTTTTTATATTAAGTTGGTTCGGATATGGTGTTGTTTTATTCGGTTATTAATCAAATTGGCCTCCTCTTTTCAGTAATTAGCTGTTTGGTACATTTATTCTGCTCATACTCTGTAACATCAATATAACTCTCGGAATTATGGGGTTTACAGGTTTTGAAGGAATGGCATGGTGTGCTAGATCGGCATCAACTTATGCTGCAAGCTTGCATGCTGAATTCAGTTTCAGAAGAAGATTATCTCGAGTTGGGAAGAGCTGGTCTCGGAAGTTGTTTACTTGGTGGGTTGCCGGATTGGGTGGTCGCTTATTCTGCTCGTCTCGTGAGATTCATCAATTTCGAGAGGACGAAGCTTCCCGAGGAAATTCTAAAGCACAATCTTGAAGAGAAAAGGAAATACTTCTCAGATATATGTCTCGACGTTGAGAAAAGCGATGCCGAGGTTCAGGTGAGATTATTGCTCTTTCTTTCTTTCCTTCCTTCTCTCCGTGTTTTCTGTTTGGTTGCTCGTATCTACATGCAGATGGACAACTCTGTATTAGATCCGAGATGTAGTTGAAATTGTTTTATATTTTACTTTCCTTCGATAGATGTGTGCTCATATCTGTCACTTTGAATGAGACAGGCCGAGGGTGTGTACAATCAGAGGCTTCAGAATCTGGCTGTCACGCTCGACAAGGTGACTTCTGTCTTTCTACTAAAAAAGTTCCATACGCTTTCTGCTACATTATTCGTATAAGCACCCGAAAAAGTATTTTTTAAGCAAATGGAGCGTATATTTACCAGTGTCGTCATATCCAGGTAAGATATGTTATGAGATGTGTGTATGGGGACCCGAAGAACGCGCCTCCTCCATTGGAGAGGCTCACTCCCGAGGAAGCCAGCCTCTTTTTATGGAGCGGGGAGGGCTCCTTAGTCGATGAGCTTCTTCAATGTATGTCATCTCAAGTAGAGGAAGATGCCCTAAACGATCTGAGATCCAAGATTCGTGCCCACGATCCATCTGGATCCACTAATATCCTCGAGGAGCTCCATAGATCATTACTATGGTGAGTAGAATCGTACATAAAACCTTAGGATCTTGTGAAGAAATATTCTTAGATAAAATTTCTGTTCCTTGAAGGTTGAGAGACGAGATCCGCAATCTCCCATGTACATACAAGTGTCGGAACGACGCTGCAGCTGATTTAATTCACATATATGCTTATACAAAGTGTTTTTTCCGGGTTCGGGTAAGTTTTCGACACAATTCTTTGATCACAAAAAGCACAAATCTCCATTGAATTTCACCTAATATTATGTTTTTCTTCTCCCCATTAGGAATACAAGTCCTTCACTTCACCTCCCGTACATATTAGTCCACTAGATTTGGGACCAAAGTATGCTAACAAGTTAGGTGCGAGCATAAAGGAGTACTGTAAGACATATAGGGAGAACTATTGTCTAGGGCAGCTGATTTTTTGGTATAACCAGACAAATACTGATCCAGATCTCACTTTGGTTAGAGCAACCAGAGGTTGCTTGTCCTTACCCGACGTTGCGTCTTTCTATGCCGACAAGGTTCAAATGCCGTCGAAACATCGTGTTTATGGCCCAAAGACCGTGAAATCAATGGTTTCTCTGATGGTAAGTTACTTCTCAGTCTCACTGTCTGAGTGAGTTGAGTTAGTTCTTTAGACTAGGGGTGGGTATTTCGGTTTTTGGTTCTTTCGGTTTTCAGAAAAACCTATATCCATTCAGGTTTTCCATTAGATTCGGTTCGTATTCGATTTTTAATGAGAAACATGTTCGTTTTCTAAAGAAATTTGTGAGTTTCGGTTATTTTTGTCCAATGGCATTTAGTTTTTAAAAAATCATAACCATTCGGTTTTATCGGATTTGGTTTGGTTCGGTTATGACTACGTGTTATTTGGTTGGGATTATGCATAACCGAGCCTAATGCTTACCCATAAGTGTTTCATCATATAGTTGCTACAACACCCTTAAAACACCAAATATTATATATTGTAATGTGCAGTGGAAGCAGCCTCAGAGAGCGTGGCCAAAAGACAAGATATGGACGTTCAAGAGCGAGCCGAAAGTATTCGGCAGCCCGATGTTTGACGCCGTAGTGAATAACTCGTCGTTAGATAGAGAAATGTTGCAGTGGCTAAGGCACAGACCGGCTGCCTTCCAGGCGATGTGGGATCGTTAAGCAGGAAGAAGGCGGCGACCGCCTCGTGCCAGAGGATTTTTCGGCTGCCTCTCTTGCCGACAATTCCCCGAAATCGTCTCTAAATTCGTCTCTGCCGCTGCCACCATTCTTGTGTATAGTACGCCATCTCTTTCTCTGTAACTTTGATATCAGTCAATCCACAAAAATAAAAATGTGGGATTAGGGGATTTGTTATTTCTGCTAGTTTTTAGGGGATTTGTTAATCTAATCTAATTCATTCCCTTCTTATACGTCTTCTTGTTTTCTGATTCACATTTTGAATATTGCATGGTGTTTACATAAAGCTTATGGCTTCCTCACACCATTTCCTTCATTGGAAACCCCAATGCGACCTGCAGGCATGGACATCGATCCCATATGGCAACCCTATCACCGTTAGGGTTTTGTTTTGGCTTCACCCTTCACATCCATTTCAATCTCATCTTCATCAGTCGCACCATTTTCATTACCATTGCACACTTTCTGAACAATCTTATCGCCCAACACTTCAGGATCAGGGTCCGAGTTGGCTTCCGCATCCGCCAGGTATTCAAAGGACGAAGGTTTCTTCTTCTACGTCTTCGTCTCGTCGCCGTCTTGTTCGCTGTGCCACTTGACCTCCCTGAGGATCTCCTGGGCATCACGGCGGAATCTTCGCGGGAGATGACCGGACGAATCGGTTGGATAATGAAACCAGAGACAGTGGGAGAAGAAGGCGTATCCACGATGTCGGGATCGGACAGCGCGGGCAGGGGAGAGTGGTTCAGCTCCTCCGTCCATGACATTGTTAACGGAGTCGCCCATCGCATCTTCAGAAGAGACAGGTGAAGGGTTCCGGAGGTGATGCCGCTTCAAACGAGCCATTATTGTCGAGTGACCGAGAAGGAATTAGGGTTTCAGTGTGGAGGGAAAACGTAAATGCTGAAGGAGACGAAATGCCGAAGGAAATCATTCCATTGACCAAAATGCCCTTACGCGCCCCATGACACGATCTGGGCTTCGTATTTCAAAGGGTAAGCCCAAATTCTCATAATGGGCTTTGTTTCATATATATATATATTAATCTTCCAATTAAATTCCACGTGGCGGGTAACCATAGCCTGTGGGGGCTGCATCCTCACTGATTATTGCTTTAATCTTACTCTTAATTACTGATTATTGTAATAACCATTTCTACCTTCTCCCATTAATATTCTTAATTTTCACTATCGTAACTTTTGAATTGCAATATTTTGTGGTGAGTGATGTATCTTTTCTCTCACTCAGAAAAATTTCAAAGAGTATTATTTTGGACTTTTGTCATTAAAATTAATATTTCGTGTGCAATGGAGTAAAAATAATTTGTTTGGCAACAAAGCATTTAGATGACTTGATAATTCAGATTTTTGTTTCTCACAATTTTTTTAAAACTTAAAATTTGAGTAGAAAATAGTTTACCTAAATTTTTGCGTCATAAATCCAAAAATAATGACCAATAAAATAAAAATGAAAAGAGTTGTAAGAGAAAATACATAAAAGAAAAATAAAATCACCAAATCCTAAATTTAAAAAAAAAAACATCAAAGTAGAACAAAAAATATCACAGCAGTGTTAGCTCAGATCTTCAGAACGACTAAATCTTCTCAGACGATGTTGTGTTATGTTGGAAAAGCCA
The DNA here is from genome assembly GCF_000463585.1 of Tarenaya hassleriana. Lineage (NCBI taxonomy): Eukaryota > Viridiplantae > Streptophyta > Magnoliopsida > Brassicales > Cleomaceae > Tarenaya > Tarenaya hassleriana. The sequence continues at coordinate 483,276 of NW_010966665.1, forward strand.
CAAAGATCTTCATCTCATCGTCACTGTTCTCGTCGTTGTCGGTCTCGTCGTCGGCTTCGGCTTCCTCCGCAGCCGCAATCACCACTGCTCCGGTGACTCCTGCTCCTCCTCCTCCGCCGCCGCTTCCTCTTCTCCCTTTTCAACACCTAATCCCACCACCGTGTTCCCCAACCCTAATCCGAACCCGAAACCGCCTGAGCTCGGGTCATCTCCACCGGGCCCACCGATCAGAAACCCTAGCCCAAATCCTCCGCCGATAGAAGCCGCTCCACCTCCGCCGGTGATGGGGACAGCAGAAGCTCCGCCGCCGGGCTCCGTCGTCAGTTCTCCCGGTCCTGTGCATGCCAAACTGCTCAACGACTAGACTTCCGTAATTCTTCTCGCTGTACTTTTTTGGTTCACTTACATACATTGTGTACTTTTTATTTGTTGGTAATTCAGATCATATATATATACACACACTATATATATGTATATACGTAGAATCAAGCGTATTGTAATGATCACATGTCATTGCCATGGGAAGTGAAGCATTCATCACCCATGTAACATTATAACATCATTCCAATTACACACACAGGAACGACACGAATTCACGGGTGAGTATCGACATGTTAGTGAGTATTTGAGCTGAGACAAGGTTCAAGAAGTGGGTCCATAAATGCAAAGAATCCCACGTAACTTCACTTTTAGGTTTGTTAAATAACATAAGCCTATGTCGTGCACAAGTGTCGGTGGTAATAATCTTAAATCATTGCTATTACTTTAAATGAAATTCACATCATTTGCATGTTATATATATTAATAGATTGACTAACCAAAATGTTCTTAACATGGATGAAGCTTTAAAAATCGATAATGAACATTTCCGAAGGCCGAGGAGGGATACATTCATTCAAGGGGCACTTCAGTAAAATCGCATATACTCTTCTGCTTCTTCCAGTCGGATCTCATGGTCAGTTCAGTAGCCGTTGCAGAGAGGGCAATCTGCAAACCGGACGGGCAAGGCAACTACATTAGGTTCAGGGTCTATAGAGATATCTTCTCTCTCCTGCTTGGAAAAGTTCTGTCTATATGCACGTGCTCAAAATGTTCGACGAAATGCTTGCGTGTTTTCCGCGTTCTCTAGGGCAAACTGGGTTTGCGTGCGAGATTACGAATCGCGTTTTCCAACAGCTCCCTGTTTACATCACACGCAATCCAGAAACCTTGGAGGATCACAGAGACAAACCCTACAGTTATATCTCCGTTCATTCAATTCGGTAGAGAAATTTAAAGAGCCTGACTTTGGGTTGCGTCCAGAAGCGGAGCTCTCAGAGCCGTTGGATAGGACTCAAGGGTCAAAAGGATGCCTTACCCTTCACAAAAGGCAAACGCGAACAGCTTTGCTCTAGGAGAGGATTTCTTTCGATGAAGCGAGATTCCTCCGTTTACATGCTCAAAACTTTACTCCACAAAACCTTTCCTTCCCATTTGCCTTTTTATGCTGATCTCTTCTTTTCTTTCGATTCCGGTTTATCTACGGAGTGGTGCCACAGCAGGTGCTCTTCACGGAAATGGACTGATGGGTTCTTCGTTTTTCGCAAACTCTTCAAACTTCTTGCCGACGGGCTTCCAGAACCCACATGCAGTGTTTTGCAAGCAGGAGGAGTTATACTTCTATCCTGCTTGGGCTTATGCACCTCCTTCAGTGATCTCAAAGATACCACTTTCGCTTCTGGAGGCATTCACCTGGACACCCCTGAGATCGGGAGGAACAGAGGTTTCAAAAGTTGATCACTAGATGCCAAGGGTAATCAGGAAAAAAAAAACACGACAGAAAGCTTGAAGGTTTTTACCCTGTTGCTGTTGCTGTTGCTGTTGCTGTTGTAGGGAGAAACAAAGCCATGATTGAGCAACTAAGCTCTGCATCTCCGGGATCAGAAGACTTCGAGCAGTTCAAAGGCATGTCTCCGGAAACAACATAGGTCTTATCGGAGAAGCCTGCCCTTCTCTCCTGGCTCCTTCTAGGTCAGACCATTTCCATAGTTATAACTGAAATTTTGGATTGAGGTTTTCTGACAGCAAAAGTACAAATCTTTTTAATATACTGGGATCAATGTACATTTGTAATCGAAAGGAACGTCTTTGATCGGGAAAGACTCTCCGGGATGTACTCTTCATGGGCGTATTCATTTGCTCAGGTAATCAATCGTATACCCTGTGGTTGGTTACTACTGGTCGGTCCAGAAGATGGTATGGACCTTGTACCGCGTTTTCCGCCCGCAGCTCATCTTCAACTATGTAGTCGGAATGAATATAGAAATAGTTGTCTGTCTACTTCATGTCGGCTCTGTTTTCTGGCTACATTATCCCTAAACCGGTAAACGCCATTGCCATGGGATGATCATTTCGGATTCGGCTATAAATCATATTCATTCGAGTTTTGTATTGATTTCAATTCGAAATTGATAACAACAATCTCCTTTCGATTTTAGAAATATGATATCCATTCTGTTTTTAAACATGATACAGTTATATGTAGGGGTGGCCCTTTATTAATACCTCTAATTCCGATATGCATCTCACTTTTACTGTGAGTTTACCAAGGGGGGCATCTGCGGTATCTATGTTTTCTTTCATGAATCAATAATACAGATTCCGATATCAAGTACGTAACGGATTCCAACTGTTCTGTGAATCCGAATCCAAAGGCTTTGAATAAGGCAAAACATGCGTGTTAAACAAGTATGTTACTACAACTTGGTACAAAGACAGAACACAATGTACACAAAAATTGTCTATTAGCTTCAAAGTCGATCGAATTACCAGATTTTCAGAGGGAGCTCGGAACATTTTTGATGGAGCCTCTGCATGAAGATCTCTTCCCGGCCGAAGAACCGAAAAACCCTCATAGGAGAGATCAAACCCCCGAAAGAAAATATTCTACGCTCCCCCTGTCTACACAGACGGTTTAGTTCTCTCCAATGGTAGTAGTAGAATCTGCAATCAAACTATGATCCCAATCCCGGAAGTTTTACAAAAGAACATATTTAACAAGAGCAAGAACACAAATACAAAGCAGAGAAACACACACAAGAGGGTGAAAACTATCAAACGTGTTGAAGTTATCAGGAAAAACCTCTGACTATAGGCGTCTCCTTATCATAGATAGTCACAAGAAGCCACAGGAGAAGGTAAATCGTCAAAACCTAGAGAGAAAAAGACCCATCAGTTATATTATATCATTTGTACAGCCCAAGATGTATGAGAGAAGTTTGAATTCTCCAAAAGTTTTCGTAAAAATTATGCAGGAAGTTGCGTGAAAATTGGCCGGGAGTGGAAAATCAGAAGCACTGGTGAGTTTACCTTTGGATTGGCCCCATTGAGTTCACGAGTTACAGTGACCCACGGGATCGGCTCAAGCTTTGTTTCGCTGATTCACAGAGGGGACTACACACTATGACAAATGCTAACTCTTCATAGCAATTATCTCATCCCCCATGCATTCCCTAACGTTAATGACCATCAATGCGTCATATGATGGTGAGATGTCGCAGCAGTGACGACGAGGAGACTTCATCTGCAGGGTTAGGATAAGAGAGAATCATGACGGGCTAGACAAATTAAACAGAGTAAATGTTCTCACAAGGAAAGGAGTAGAGATAAGTTACCTGTTCAATGTCAAGCTCCATTTTAGGAGACAGAATTCTGATCTGCTCTAGAAGCTTAACTTTAGCTCTACGGCAATTCCCTACAACATGGCGGGTATAGTTACTCCATGTTCCTCCAGACCCATCTGATCCAACGCCATCTAAGAAAAAGACCAGTGGTCTTTCACAAGGATCTCTAGGATAATCCCTCGTGTTGAACATATAGTTGCTTTGCACTCTTGATCCCCTCCTCCATGTAGTAAAGGTTTTCTGAAGGGAAAGGAGATCGGGAAGGAGTTTGTTGCCTTCATACACTTGAATTGCGTATCCCCAAACGACTGAAACGGTCAATGAATTGGCTTGGTCATAACACACACTTTGCTGCAAAATCCTTGTGGAATCTACATTGACTGCTTCCATAAGATGATCCATGGCTTCGGATCGGTTCAACTTAGGGAAAATCGGATCAACTGCATCCAAGTGATGAAGGGATACCAATGGAGATAGGGGGTGCGCACATAACAATCCAAATAGATTTCCTCTTATATCGATCTGAAAAAAAAAATATAGGACAGATAGTCATGCTTGAGATTAACCCTCTCGGTGTAGTAGCAGATATGGTAAGGCCTACATATATGAGAGAAATAGAATCTATGAAAATTGGTGCTATGCAAAAGATCAAGAATCCTAACACGAGGGCTCACGCTAATATACTCTCCCAATATCTACATAATTAAGCAAGTAATCTACTAAATTTTCATCAGAAAGTTTCTTCTTTAAGAATCATCTTTTTCCGACAAACGTGATCCACTGTTTTCACAATAATCATCTTTCTCGGTTAGTAATCCAGATCGCCTACTAGATATAGTAATAATACAAATGTTCAAAGGGCTCACACTGTATTACCTGATGGAACCCGGGTTCATGAGTTAATGCAACACCGAGCTCAGCCAAGCAGGAGAAGATCCTGGAATCGCTTCCATACATATGTGAATACCTCATCAAACAAGAGTCTAGAACCTTAGCGAGAACCCTAGCAAGCGAAGCGCTAATGGCGAATCCCCCTCCACCGAACGCCATGTCAAACGAATATCTCACGTTCTGATCATAGCTCTCCGAGTTACTCCCCACGTAATACCACTTACGGTAATCGTACTTCGACAGTACCCTCAACAGATTGTCCACGAAGAACAAGGTATCATCGTCTCCGAACACGAACCACCGCACATCCAGATCGCCGCGATCCACTGCCTCCTTCACGACACGAGCCACACGGATCGCCGACCGGAGACCGCCGGGAAAAGTGTACGGAAACCGGGAAACATCTTCGGAGACGATCACAGGAGGAAGACTCGGATCGGATTCAAATCCACCGCGATCGAGGAAAACCAGAGCGCGAGTGGATTTGGGAGAATACCAGAGGCGGACGTAAGAGCTACGGCGGAGCCAGGAGTCATGCGAAGCAGCGATCGAGAAAAGCAAGTGACGACGGCGCGTGGCGTACACGGACAGGGAGCGAGGGATAGACGGGAACTGAGCGGAACGGAGAGGGCCATAGAAAAAGAAGAAGAGGTAGATGACGGCGAAAACAGAGAGGAGCAGGAGAAGATACCGAACACGCACCGGATTGATCGCCGGAGATTTGGTCGGAGAGGGCATTTCCGGCGAGAGAGAAGAATCCGTTCTAGAGAGAGAGGGATCGAGACGCTTCTTACGTCTGGTGTGATTCATCTTGTTTCTAACCTCAGTGGAGCCGTCGCTTCAGTCTCTCGGAAAGTTTAATGGAATAAGGAATGAAAGTTGCCCAAATGTGAAAAGCGACGGCGAATTCACCGATCCGCGTAGATCCGCTGAACCGGAGAGAGGGTCTTGGCTTTGGGCCTTTAATGGGTCTGTATTTGGGCTAAATAGGCCCAAACTCAAATATTATAACGGGTCTGGGAATGGCGCCGCTCCAATTTAATTGGGCCTCCTGTGGGCCTACCCTTCACTATAACAGGCCAGAAATATTGATCTATAATTTTCTTCATCATGAATTGGGCTGAAACCCTGTTTCAAATGGGTCTAAAATTGATCTTTGATGAACTGAAATATTCATTCAAATGGGAATTATATCGGCGCAAATCTCAACTTTGAATAATAATAGTATTTATTTTGAGTTTTTGGCTTTTGATTTTAGAAATCAAAAAAAAAAAAAAAAGAGTTTTTAATTTGTTGTTGATTTAGTTTTCTTTAAGTGTCTATGTTGGGCTTGGCCCATGTCTTTGGTGAAGAAAGAGAAGACTCCGCTTCAAAGGGAGACTTTAGTCTCGCATGAAACCAAGCGGGATTTTTAATCCCAAATCAAAACGGTGAGTTTTGGGAAATAGGGTTAAATGAACCCTAATGCTATGCTTTAGTCTTCGACACATTTTTTTGGGCGTGTGGCTCGAGGAGAGTGAGCGAGAGGTGAGAACGGAGAAGACGAAGGAAGATCCCCGAGGCGGAGGTGCTTCCCGGCGACGGCGAAGCCCAGACCGGCGACGACTCGTCGAAGGCGAGGGAGGTAAGCGTCGGTAAAAGTCTCGTGTCCCTTCTCTTGTTGTTTCTCGGTGAGCCTCCGATCTTGGTGTGGAGGGCCACCGTGTCTCTTGTTCTCCGGTTGTTCCCGTTCCGATTCTAGTGGATTCGCCGGCACCGTCCGGCCGAGATGTAGGCCCGAACCTGGTTCACCGAGTCTCGATCTCAGACGCTCCACCTCGATGGATCTGGCCGCCGGCGCCACCCGCCTTCGTCTTTCACTGAAACACTTAACGAAACATCAAATCGTTCACACAGTCGAGATTCGAACCAAGAACCCTAACTTACCTCGCCTTTGCCGGCGATTCTCCCCGGATCGAGTAACCGGAGCTCTGATACCACTTTGTGAAGTGTGTATCGAGTCCTCACCACTTCTCTCCGACTCACGTCCGTGCAAGAAACGAAAGACACCGGAGACTTTTAACGAGTTCGGTTACCGAGTTAATTACCTACTGATCAGACCTAGACTAAGCTAGACTATCCCAAATTTGGCTAAACCAGACCTAAACAAGACCTAATTAGCACTTACAGACCTATATCAGACCTGTATCAGCCTATTTAAGCCTAACTAGACCTCCTACCCAACTAAACGTAGTCAAATCCAACCTATTCAGGCCTATACTGAACAGAAACAGGAATCTATGACCTACATTAGCTAAACCGAGATCTAAAACAGGTCTATCCTTAGTATATTTCACTAAACCAAGCCAAATTTGGATACTAGACCGATCTAACAGGTAAACCGATCACTACAGACCCTAATCTACCCTAAACCAGTCCACTATGCCCTAAACCAGACACCATCAGACCTAATTTGGACCATCTTAACCCTAAACCAGTTAGTTCTAGTCCTACTTATACACTCCGGACCCTAAAACTGACTCAATCTAGTCCTAAGACACAAAATCAGATCCTAACCCGACCAATACAAGCCCTAATCAGATAAATCAGATCCTAAACAGACCTCTACCAGCCTAAAACCAATCTGATCTTACCTAATACCGGACCCAATTGACCTAGACGGTTCAATTCTAGCCTAATTGGACGAACATACCCTCACATTAGACCTAAACCAGTCTAAACCGACCCTAATTAAACTCCAATCAGACCCTATTGGTCTAAACCGAACAATTCTAGCCCTTCCCAGACAAATCAGACCCTAACCGAGACTTAAACCAGCCTAAACTAGTCTGAATTTCCCTAAACCGGACTCAATTGACCTAAACCGGACTCAATAGTCCTAAACCGGACCTAGATTGACCTGAACCGATCTAAACCGGTCCAATTGACCCCAAACCGGACCTGAACCGGTCTGATTTGACCTAAACCGGTCAACTGTTGACCAAATTGGTCAACGAATTGACCGAACCGGAGTGAACTGGTCTGAACCGGCCGGAATCGGGTTTGAGCCGGACTGAACCGGCCGGAATCCGGTCTGAACCGACGGAACCGGGTCAAACCCGATC
>NW_010966665.1:490942-496149 GCF_000463585.1 Tarenaya hassleriana
TAAACCGGGTTTAATCCGAAACCCTAATTTCGGAAACCCTAACCGCCGAGTCACCCGAGTTGACTCGGCCGTTGACTCACCCGATTCCTCCACTCAAACCCTAACTCGGACGAGTCGGGACCGAGTTTCGCCGGAATGAGGGTCTCATATCCAAACAAAGCCGACATTCGCCGGAATGAGGGTCTCATATCCAAACAAAGACGCAATATATCCAAGACCAATTTGTTTCAACGTCCACCACCACCATGTGAATTACGGTCGATGACATGCGTTCCAAGTCTCTCTTAAATCGGGGGAAACAGCATGCCGGTTTATGAGAGACTAGAAGCTCTCTAAAGAATTGGGTGGTTGGAATTGGAGATATAGGAGAGATATTATACCATTACCCTAAAAGCAAAATCATAAGAAATACTTCAGAATCGGTCTAGGAAAGCGATTTGTAACTCCGGAAAATAATAATAATAATAATAATAATAATAATAATAATAATAATAATAATAATAATAATAATAATAATAATAATAATAATAATAATAATAATAATCCATCTTAACCCTAAACCAGTTAGTTCTAGTCCTACTTATACACTCCGGACCCTAAAACTGACTCAATCTAGTCCTAAGACACAAAATCAGATCCTAACCCGACCAATACAAGCCCTAATCAGATAAATCAGATCCTAAACAGACCTCTACCAGCCTAAAACCAATCTGATCTTACCTAATACCGGACCCAATTGACCTAGACGGTTCAATTCTAGCCTAATTGGACGAACATACCCTCACATTAGACCTAAACCAGTCTAAACCGACCCTAATTAAACTCCAATCAGACCCTATTGGTCTAAACCGAACAATTCTAGCCCTTCCCAGACAAATCAGACCCTAACCGAGACTTAAACCAGCCTAAACTAGTCTGAATTTCCCTAAACCGGACTCAATTGACCTAAACCGGACTCAATAGTCCTAAACCGGACCTAGATTGACCTGAACCGATCTAAACCGGTCCAATTGACCCCAAACCGGACCTGAACCGGTCTGATTTGACCTAAACCGGTCAACTGTTGACCAAATTGGTCAACGAATTGACCGAACCGGAGTGAACTGGTCTGAACCGGCCGGAATCGGGTTTGAGCCGGACTGAACCGGCCGGAATCCGGTCTGAACCGACGGAACCGGGTCAAACCCGATCTGACCGCCGATAACCGGACTTGGATCGAATCGAACCAGGTTCGATTGACCCAAACCGGGTTTAACCGAAATTGGATCGATTAAACCGGTGTAAACCGGGTTTAATCCGAAACCCTAACCGCCGAGTCACCCGAGTTGACTCGGCCGTTGACTCACCCGATTCCTCCACTCAAACCCTAACTCGGACGAGTCGGGACCGAGTTTCGCCGGAATGAGGGTCTCATATCCAAACAAAGACGCAATATATCCAAGACCAATTTGTTTCAACGTCCACCACCACCATGTGAATTACGGTCGATGACATGCGTTCCAAGTCTCTCTTAAATCGGGGGAAACAGCATGCCGGTTTATGAGAGACTAGAAGCTCTCTAAAGAATTGGGTGGTTGGAATTGGAGATATAGGAGAGATATTATACCATTACCCTAAAAGCAAAATCATAAGAAATACTTCAGAATCGGTCTAGGAAAGCGATTTGTAACTCCGGAAAATAATAATAATAATAATAATAATAATAATAATAATAATAATAATAATAATAATAATAATAATAATAATAATAATAATAATAATAATAATAATTGTGATTGATTACAGCTAAGGAAATAATATAAGATTAACAATACTATAATGCAATGAACCCTGATAAAAAAAAAAAAAGAAGAGAATATGTTAATCAAATTAAATAAAAGGACATGATTCTCGTACTAGTTGGTCTTTACCAATCTGTGTTGCCTTTGATTTTTTTTTATTTTTTTTACGTGTTTTTGCTATTATTTTTTTTTAAAAAAAAAAGAGAGAGAGAGGAAGAAATAGTCTCTACCTTTGCGTGTTTGTATTTTTTTCCTTATATGATTGGTTTAGTGTGTATTAGGTTAAATATAAAGATTGATTTCGTAATATTTAACCTTTTTTTTCAGTTCAAGTAGTTTTTCGATCCGGTTACTTAACATAGTTTTTCGGATATTCTATAAAATTATAAATAAAGTTTTTATTTTTTTAGACTTGATATATGTTTGCTAGTTATATAGATCACACATAATATATGTGTATATATATATATATATATATAAATTTTCCAACTGATGTGTATTTAAAACCATTTACATTTTTTTTTCAATTATTTCACATTGAGGATTTTTGTATTTTGGAATTTCATGGCAAATATATTAATTTCAAACTGGTTCACCAATCATTTAAAAAAAAACCCCTACTTTGGATAACTTGGTCGAATCTCCAAAGGAACAAAACTTTCCCATTTATATATTCCCTCTCAAATTCAGCAATGACCTCTCTTTTGCGGTGGGTTGCTTGTGCTGTAATTAACAACAAATTTAGCATAAAACGTTACTAATTTATGGTTTAAACAAAGATTATTGCAGAACATTAATTATGCAATATATATATATATATATATATATTACGATACGATGAAAAAAAGAAGAAGATATCAGTTTAGTTTTATTAAAACTATTAGATAAAATTAAGACTAGTTTTCTCTACATTATTAATTAATATTAATTTTAATCATGGGTAGCATTAATTATTTATATTGTGAAGAAGTTGTAACTCGTGGTCGTTGGATAATATTCCACCGAGCTTTTCATTTACATAAAATTGTTATGGAAAATAAACCCTTTTTGTTCTCTTGCCGAATCCTTCTCCCTCGTCTTTTTGACTGTCTGGCTCTCTCTCTCTCTCTCTTTTAGTTTTATAATATAATAATCACAGTATAATATGCAATGCATTCTTCCAGATTAATTTAATCGTATTAATTACAGCTAATTAGCCTTTTTTGGGTGTAATTATAAGACGGTGTATTCAATATTTCACTAGCTGGTTATACACGCATTTGATTTATTTTTTTAATGCATATTTCAGTGTAGAATACCAATGGAAAGCAAAATATCATATTTTACATCTTTAGGACATTATTTATGGGATTGTAAAAAAATGCAAGTTCTTTTCATATACGGTTGATTTAGTTAATTCAAAGATTTAAGGTTCAAATTGATAAAAGACCTAAAATAAAGACATTATTAATATAGAGAAAAGGTCGATTAAACGGATAATTACAATTAAGATATAATAAAATAGTAAATTGTGAACATTTGATAGTTTCCATATAGAACGTTAAGTAGATAGAATCCTCCATAAAAAAAAAAAAAAAAAAAAAAAAACACGATCCTGTTTTTTTTTAAGAAAAAAATTGTCTTGTTTTTTTTTTAATTATAAAAATAAATAAATAAATTGACCCCAAAAGCATTGGTTAGGCATCCAAGTTCTCCATTTTGTTTGGTCTTTTCTATCTTCTCTTTTTTTTTAGCAATCAAACAAAAAAAAAATTATTTTATTGGCCCATTTAATTAATAAACATTCTTTTGCTTTTTTTTTCCCTCACCAATCTTGGCTACTATAAATCTTGCCTAACTTTTCCCGCCTTTTTTCTTGGAATACTTTCAATGTCTTAATCCTCAATTAATCGCTTCTCTAATCCAAATTCCAATATTCTGAATGATCTAGATGTACCCGAAATTTCTACGAAATACCAAACCCACCTGCCGCATCTTATACGATATCTAAGGATCGATTTCATATAATCACCATAGTTTTGTATGGAATATTATGTTTTACAATTAATTTTAAATAATGTTGTATGTTTTTTTTAATGATCTAATATAAAACAATTAATCGTATTTCTTAAAACACATTGAAATCTTCGAAACTCCACTATTGAAAAACTCAATATGTTACTTTCCATGATTAACATCTACATACGAAAAGCACATTCGTATAAAAAAAACATCTACATAGGATTAATTATAACCAACCATGATAAAAAAAAATATTTACATAAAAAAAAATATAAAAGCGTACCGTTATTAATCGGCTTTTGGTTGGTAAATATACATACATAAAACAAAAAAAAAAACTCTTTTTCCACGAAATTATATAAAAAAAAAACTTGTGAGAGTCATTTTCCCCTATAAAGACAACCCCACCTTCCACTCGACACCAACAGAACAACAAGAACAATCTCTCACACTTACACACTCCTTCACCTCCCTCCTCCACAAGAGAGAGAGAGAGATGGGCGGAAACAAGAGATCGCAGGGCAAGAGATCGTCGTCATTCTCGCTGCTGAGCTTCTTCAAAGGGAGGAGGACGCAAAGGGTGGAGCACGACACGCATGCATGGGGAGAGGACGTGGGTTACAGTCGAAAGGTATGGGCGAGCGACGAGGATAAGCGTAACTGGGTGGCCGAGCCCGGCATCGACCGCAAAGCTTCCGCCTTCATCGCCAAGTTCCACGCCACTCGCGTCTCTGAATCCGAACGCCAAACTCTTCCTCCTTACCACCAACCGGTCGACAAGGCCTGATATTTAACCATATGATAAGATCACATCTCTCAAGCTATTGTGTGTATATATATATATGCCTTCTTCTTCCAATCTCTTCCGACAAGTCTTTGTCCTGAAATTTGTTTATTCTGACTCAATATTGTAGTTACATAATCTCTCTTATCTGTGTTATAATATAATCCACTGGAGCTTTCTTATTCTCTCTCTCTCTCTGTTGGCCGATATGCCAACGCAGAAATAAAGAGATATCTTGCCACAATATAATGCCACAATATCTTCATGTGTCGGTCCATCATCTGGGTTTGAACTCCGAGAGAGATGTAAATCTCGATCATCACCGGTTATGTTCTTGTCATATGTGTATTACATACTTTATGATAAAGTAAGATTCTACATTGTATTTTCCTATAGGCATGATTCATGACATAAATATCTGTTTTCGTTCCTTTTTGAAACAACAAATATATAATGGACCGAGTGTGAATCTTCCATTACGAAAAGGGTTGTATGAATTTCTTATTTGTTTTCAAATACTTTAACCCACAAATCCTTAAATAAATGCAAGACGTGATTAAAAACAATATATGTACGAAACCATTAACAAAGAAAGATGCTATATATATATATATATATATATATATATATATATATATATA
>NW_010966665.1:496768-506768 GCF_000463585.1 Tarenaya hassleriana
TAAGATTCTATAAAACAGTGGTTACTGTATGTATAAAGCAATTATCTTCTTACGTACCATGACCAACACTAGTAATGAACAATATGAATGATCAAAGCTACCAAAAAATCAAGACGAAAAAAATATCTTTTTAAATCATTGTATACATATACCGGTTTCATTTTCAGTATTTTAGTTTAAACATTTTAAAATTAAACATGGTCTTATATATTGACAAACTTAAATTAAAATAAAAATATAATTACAATGATTAGTTAAAAACAAATATTTAGATTCTAAAATTGGGATACATCTGTGAGATATTTCCATGAAGGGAGGGGTCATGGTTTTTCTTTCCAAGAACACAGATATGTAATAATTATCGGAGAAAGGTACATTTGGGAGTACATTTATTCGACCGCTTTCTCTGTTCCTCGCCTCTTACAGTCGCTCCCTTTTTTTCTCCCAACATTATTTTTTTTAGCATCTCTTCTCTTGTTATGTTTTGTTCTTTGTCTTCTCCTCCCAACATTATTTTTAGCATCTCTCTTGTTTTGCTTTCTTCTTTTTCTTCTTTGTCTTTTTTTTTTTATTAATCACCAGATATTCTAAACGAATTGTGAACCGACACATTTAATTTCCGTTCGTCTTTGGATCAACGCACGAAACAGTAAAAGATTGGCTTCAAAATTACTTTATTTCCATATTAGGATTCGAACCCTTGTAATTTGTTTAAAAGACGAAGACGATGAACCATGTGAACTCTTGGGATTTTGTCTTCTCCTTTTTATCATTGCATTATGTTCTAAAAGAAACCGATTTTTGTATACTCAATTTGACCTATTGATGACAAGTTTGAATTCAGATTTTAGACGAGTTCGGAGTTCGGATTTTAGAAGTTGAGATATTCGATCTAAGAATTCGAGAGATTCAATCTTTAATTATACACGAAACTCGACAATAAAAAGATTATTTTTTATAGGATGCCTTGATTTTTATTTTTCACAATCAACACTACAAATTTATATATCTCGGTTAGTGATTAATAGGTTTGGAGAATTATCGTAATAACAAAATATAAAATCCGGGTGTTGATTACAATTTCGTTATATTTTGAACTAGATGGTTCGAGATATGATCTCAGAGAGTTTCCAAAGAGTGTGGTGAATAATATATAGCCTTAGGTTTTATGTGCACTGAGAATCATAAAACAAAAATCCAATGGAGCTAATTCAACCTTCTTTGAATTTTGCGTTCCCCTTTTCTATTTGCAGAATCTTTAATTTATTCGTTTTATTGCCCTTCCCTCTTCCCCTTTTGTATATTCCTTTACTTGAGTACCATCTATTATTATTCATTTTACGCATGTGCATGTGCAGTGAGAAAAAAACATTCATTCTCATGAGCTCTCGACATGGAAAATGCCACTGAAAATGGACCCCCGAACAAGAAAAAAACTTGTTATGGTCCTCCCTCAAGAAAATCTAATTGACGACAAGCCATTGGAGATGCTAAAGCCGGTCGAATATTTCGAGGGTGCTGTGAATTTTATACTTTCTTATGACAATTATAAAATCATTGGTTGAATATTAGGTCTTTGACCTCAAAATCGACCGTTCGAAACATCTTAGCCTTCTCAACTTGTCAATTATGGATAATTTAGATTGTTTTATATCTCTGGTGTGATTTGTTTTCTATTACAACGAAAATGATATTTTACCCATGCGCACCCGAAGACAGTGGATGTGCATTCCTACTTTGTAAAAAAATAAAATCTTGGTCCTCAGAATAATACACAAGATGGGTCCACGCAAAACAACTATGGTTGTGTTTATTTGTAGAGATCACACTCATTGTCCATAACCTCTAAAAAAACGTTATTAAAAAGAATAGAAGGTTCAATTTACGGACAAAAAGAAAGATACCCATATGCTTAGTCTCCCTGTTTTGTTGCATTTAGTTCTCAATGACATCGATGCAAATTGCCGGTTTCGGAATTCCAATACAAGCAAGTGTGGAATCTGGTGCTTAAACCTTTAGAGTTCATGGATGAGAAGTGTTTTCATTCTTGGAGGTCGAATTCATTGTGTATTCTCTCTTTCACCGCTTTGTATTTCCATGATTCATATCGCTGTTGTTTTCATGTAATGTGATTTTAATTGTGATGCTAATTAATACAAAACCAAACCGAGTTCCGTTTGGTATTAATTGGGTATTAATTGGTCGGTAGAAATTTGAATAGAACCACATGTTCTTCATGAATCAATACAAAAAAAAAAAGATTTCTATTGTCGTATATTGATTCATAAAACATATAATTTTTTATAACGACATATTTGTTAATTAGATGTTGGGATATTATCATGGTTATGCCAAAAAGTTTTTATTCCAATTGCAGATAATCTTTACGAATATATTGGGCATTAATTACTGTAGCAAGATCCGGTCTAAGATTCTATAAAACAGTGGTTACATATATATATATATAACATATGTATATATACCTGAGAGTTACAAGAAAATGAAAGACAAAGTTGAGTGGTGTCGTGTTTTGTAATGATAAGAGTCAAAAAGAGATGGGAGATTTCATGATTTGAGACAGATATTTGATTCAAATTGAAGTCAAGCCCACTAAATTAGGCTTTCAAAATCTTTGTGTCAAATTGGACAAGACACCACACTCATTCCATAGAATTTTATGAACTTTGGATTATAACCAACCACTCATTGCACCTGAAATTAATCATTTCAACAATAATAAGGGACTATACGTTATGCGAATGGACCGCCAGAGACTTGGCATAAAGGAAATTTTGTGCAATGGACACACCAAGATTCGTTGAGGAGAAAGATGAGGAAAGCTGACAATCTTTTGCCGGTAGAGAAAAAAATAAAGACAGAAGATTTTGTAGAGAGAGAGACCAAAGTTCGAATGTCACGTGGATTAATAGGTTTACTACATGCAATGAACGATGCATAATTTTATTATAACTGAATACCATCCAACTATAATTTATTTTAAAACTCAGTTAATTTAATTGTAAAATGTACATGAATATATTCGCAATCCCAAAATAGCATCATATTTGTAACCAAATGTTTCAGTTAAATAAGTTCGTGTAACTTAAAATTGAGATTTTTATTTCAAGATGCGTAATATACAATTTCAACCTATTTTTTGAGAGAGAGGGAAAAAAAAAAGCGTTGATGGGCCGGATTTGGTTTGTCAAATTGGGCCTAAGCCCATAAAATTACGTGAAACCAACCTCTCTTCGATCTGAGAAGAGATTTTCAAACTCTTCACTCTCCTCTGTTTTCTCCCTCCTTCTACAGCAAACCCTTTTCGCTATTGATTCTAGGGTTCCGTTCCGTTGTAATCACTTCATCAAATCGGTGTTGGCGGGAGAAACTTCCCGTTGGTTCTAGGTATTTTCTTTTAAACCCATTTCCCCTTTCGGATTCTTTTTCCCGTTTCTAGTTGGTTGGTTCCCGATCGATTGGAGATTGTTGGCGATGCGCTGTTTCTGGGTTTTTGTTCATCTGATTATTTTGTTTTCTTTTGGATTTCAATGTCAACCTTTGGTTCCGTTGTGGTTATGCTACTTCAGTTTCTCGGGAAACGGGCGTATAAAATCTCAGTCGGGTTCGTAGTTTTGGCTTATCATTGTTTACGAGCTTAGTTTATGTCTTTTGACTTTAAGCCACAATTTCAATGGCAGAAGGTCTTTTCCTTTCTCACCCACTGGTACGAAGTGTTAGAATTCGTTTCTGGGTGTACATTCTTGTCATGGGTTTCTTGTGTTTCACATTCCATTTAGGTTTATACTTAGAAATTAACGGTTTTTATCTGATCATTCAGCTTAATCATCTGAAACTATGTTAGTATTCACTTATGTCATGTCTGATCTGATAGGAAGAATACGTTCCTTTTTTTCAATTTTTCTCAGGAGGAAGCTATGAAAGTCAAGATCTTGCGTATCCTTCTCTTCGTTTACTCGGCTTTATCATTGATAATCATGATGCAGCTGTAGTGAGACGTAGTTAATTGGCGTTTAAGCATCCAAAATCCATTTTTCTTTGTCTATGGCCTCATAAAAGATTGGAAATGTACTCCCTCCAGCAAGCACGTTTTGCTCTTTCTTTATACGGAATACAATTTTGTTTGATTGAATAAAGATGGGTTTCTTAAGTCATTGTCAGGGATCTGTGTTATCAGTTCTCTGTTTGTGTAGAAGCTAGACTGTATGGGTGCGATATTCTTGCAATTTTTTCAGTACCGTTTCAGATGAATCTGTTTTTGCGTTTTCTTGACCATCTATGCTACGGGTTTCTCATGGGGTTAATGAACAGAGTGAGTCCCTTTCTGCTTCATGATCTGCTGTCTCTTCTACTACACGATCGCAGTTCCGACATCAAACTCTCACGTTATGGAGTTGCTCCTTTAAAGTTTAAACTCATTTTTCTCATTGCAACGCATTGTGGGCTGCAGATGGCAAGCGGTTGGGTCATGGACGTGGGATGCCCAAGACGAGACGTGTGGGATATGCCGGATGGCCTTTGACGGTTGTTGTACTGACTGTAAACTTCCCGGGGACGACTGCCCTCTTAGTAAGCTTCCTCCTTTCTCGTTTTTCTGCTGTATATAGCTCTCGGTCAGATAAGATCATTTGGTGCTGAAACTGTGTTAAGCTTTTTCTGAGTTTTGGGAGAATCTACCTGTTTAAGACTGTTCTTCATTTGATTCGTACATGGATCCCCTGCTGTAAATTTTTTTTGTTTGCAGTTTGGGGTGCTTGCAACCATGCCTTTCATCTTCACTGTATTTTGAAATGGGTGAACTCGCAGACGGGCCAAGCACACTGCCCCATGTGCCGCAGAGAATGGCAATTCAAAGGGTAAGTAATGGAGTTTTTTTGTTGTTCCGGCCTCGTGTCGTGCCTGTACTGTACCTATCAACATTATCTGATCCGAGAGTCTCAGAGTTTGGCTGGCTGATTCCTCGAGTTGTATGGATCATTGAGACGCGTAACGAGTAGTGTGAATGAATCGAATCTTTCATGTCCCGGAATGTTCGAAACTGTTTCTCTAACCAACCTGCTATACATATTGATGAAACAGTAGTTGAAGTTCTGCTGCCTGGAGATGGATGGATGGGGTGAAGCTCCTCGTGTAATACAGGTAACTAGTGCTTCTCGTTTTACACGTTGAGTGATATTTTTAGGGTTATCGTCAATGGGTTGAGTTTAATGTGTATTTGGATAAGCATTGGCCATTGAGATGTTAAACACATGATTATTATGTGGGTATTGGTAAGTGTGGTGGTCCTAAGATTCAAATCTCAAGGAAACTTGATTAGCAATAACAATTAATGAAACATTGACTCAACGACAACAAAGGGTAAACTAGACATTGAAGCGTAAGTAAAGATTGATCCGGAGGAAAACAACATGTTCATGGCCGCACATCTGTTCCTTGAATGGAGATGATCAGTTCTTGGTGATGGCGTAAACAGCATATATGATCCCAGGAAGGTACCCAAAGAGTGTAAGCACCAGACATATCCAAAACTCCGCCTGCAATATAACTCATCCATTCACACATACATACACATATACATACATATCTATATATATATATATATGTCAAAACCAAATAACGAAGAAATAAACTAGAAAGTGAAAACCTTTAATGGGTCATGCAGAGAATAGACCTTACGAATAAAAAAAATGATTTTTTTTTTTGGCATAGATTTCCGAGTATAAGCGACCGTACCTTGCAGCCGTATTTGAGGAAGACGCCGAGAGGAGGCAAGAGAATGGCGACCAGAATGTCTATGCATGTCGTTGTAGATTCGTTTGCCATCTTCTTCTTCTTCTTCCTTGTTCGAGTTTTTTTTTTAAGCTCAGACCTCGTTTTCACTCTGAGTTTTCGTCGAAAGATCGTGTGTGTGTGTGTATATATATTGATGAGCCACGTGGCGCTTTCCCCTTCCGTTGGCCTTTTTCTTGGCGGTGCTCTTCATATTCATAAATTCGTTTTCACGTGGCGATCCACGTTGGATGAGGAGTGCTTTGTGTCTTAATTAGTTTATGGTTAAGGCGTTGAGCATTTCATTTAAAAGTATTTTAGGACCCGATCGATTCATGTTTTAAAATCTAGATTTTCAGATTCATGTTTTAAATTTTAGATCTTCAAAATAAAATACCTTTTGAGGCTATATTCATGCATCAATTACTCTGCCTAGATCCAAGAATTAACTATTAATTGAATGGAAAACATGCTTTGTATCCCATGTTATATATATTTATTTGTTTTTTTAATCATGTTGTTCGCCAAATGAACCATTTATTTAAGATAAATTAAAAAAAAAAAGATCACATGGATCCAGGAATGAAAGAACATGTCTTGTGATTATGGAATAAGTTATTAGTTATGATTTAATTCCAATTATAAACAAAGCTAAGAAAGCTTAGTTGTTTGGTATATATCTTTAGGGCAAATAAAATATCTCATTCCTTTTTATTACAGTGTTTTCGGGCTGTCATCATATGTTCTTTGCGGACAAAGTTGCCATCTTTTACATTAATCACTCCGACCAATTGAATATTACACTAATTGATTAAAATTTATGAAAATTCAAAAGTATTTTAAAAAAATGTGGCCGACACTAATAACCGTGGCGTTTGAATTGTGATTTGAAGACATAATTTATTAATTTTATGAGCTATAATTTTGAATCAATTAGTCAGATAAATATAATTATGTCACATATATATATATATGTATGTATATTCTCGTACCGATGCTATGGCCAAATCGGCCTACAACGGAGTCTTATTTCAATAATGGGCCAAACGCAAGACCCAATAAACCGAAACTTTAGTTACGTATTCATTTGGGTTTTTTAAGACCAAAAATATGTGGGCCTTTGGGGCCATATATATATATATATATATATATATATATATATATGCATTTGATGATAGCAAAAGATGAATTATTAGTGTTAACGAATATAATTGGTCTTTGGTAAACTTCAGTTTAATCATAGATAGTTTTTTGTTTTCTGTTGGTTCAAATCCTTAAATAACCGCATTAAGAAATCATGAGTTTTCCACCACCATCCAATAGTAGCCAAAGCAAAAAGAATCCAAAGAACCATTTTATTAAAGTGCACAAACGGAAGCTGAAAATCTAAAAATAAAAAAATAAGCACGGCCCCAAATTAAACATAAATTGACGAAAAATAAATAAATGATAGAGAGCCAATGAGGGGTCGACAAATATATCACGTGCGCATAATGAAATTGGATGGGAAAAGGGGAAAGCGAAACCTATCATCAAGACATAAAAGAAAAGCAATGGGGTTAGTAAGTTTAAGACAAGAAAACCAGAACAAGATTAATGAATATATATATTATGTTCATTAATCATGTTTTACTTGTAAACGGGACAAAAACCCTTTTTCATAATTAGTTTAAACGAAGGTGGACATCTTGGTTTCTGTTCAGATTAGGTTATATTCGAATTCGATTATTTCGATCGTAGCAACCATTCTTCTTCTTGTTCATATGACTCGTTTTCTCCCTATACCACTCCGTAGTATTTATAATTGAATTTTGATGATTATTTGGTTAGAGATCAGATTAGAATATGTATCTATATATGTAAATTTATATATACGGACTTAGTAGTTAGAATTGTCTTATATGGACCATTTGCCTGTGGATGTACATAATGCAAAACAGACGAGGTGTGCGAATGGCGCATTTTAGACCCAATGATCTTTTAAAAACAATTTTTAATGAATTTTTTTGAGCTACAAACGAACCACATTAATCAAATTCATTAATAACATGACATCAAGACATTGATATATATACATATATATATATGTATGTATGTATTGGTCGATATTAAGTTTTGTCTTGTTTTACATCATATAGTAAAATACACATGCATGCATCGTTCGAAAAGACTCAAATCCGTTATACACGTTACAATTTATATTCACCACTCTCTCTCTCTCTATATATATATCTCTATATATATATATATATGCCAATTTAATTGCTTAGTTCTGATCAGCAAAATTTAGTATCTTTTATTTATAATCAAAATAACATTTATATGAGAGTTTTAAATTAATTATAATAATAAATAATTCTAAATACATATTTTCGTATTTGATAAGATTTTCATCGTACGATATATCTTATAAATTCTTCAATATCCGGCCAAAAAAAAAAAAAAAAAAAAAAAAAAAAAACCTCTAATGCTCATATGGAAAAACTCAAAAGAGGGGTCCAACCAATTTAAATTTAATTTACGAAAAGATTATAAAACAAAAGAGATAACGCCACAAATTCAACAATCACACACACACGCACACACAAAATACTCTCTCGTATATCGATTTCTCCATAGCTCTCCGACTTTTTCCTTCGTTCCCCCACAGTTCCTCTTCCTCTTACCTTTCCTTACCCTTCAGCCCCGCGAGCGACATATACTGAAAGATCATATCTGAATTTCCCTGCTTAATAAGCTTCTTTTTGCTTATCTTGTTATTGAGAAAGTCAACGCAAATACACACACATACACACATATATATATGGGGAGGCATCCTTGTTGTTATAAGCAGAAACTGAGGAAGGGCCTTTGGTCTCCTGAAGAAGATGAGAAGCTTCTCAATCATATTGCAAAATATGGACATGGCTCTTGGAGCTCTGTCCCTAAACTTGCAGGTTTGGTCTCAACAATGCCCATTTGTTTTACTGCTAATACATACATACATATATATATATATATATATAACATATAAAATCTTACAGTTGCATCCGAAATTTTTGTGTTTGAAACAGGTTTACGAAGATGTGGAAAGAGCTGTAGACTAAGGTGGATAAACTACTTGAGACCGGACTTGAAGAGAGGAGCTTTCTCTCAAGAAGAACAGAACTTGATCATTCACCTCCATGCCTTGCTTGGGAATAGGTAAAATGAATTTGCCTTCTTTATTGGATTATGAATTTTGCTAAATAATTTTATCAACGAAACCGCAGGTGGTCTCAGATAGCGAGTAGATTGCCGGGAAGAACGGACAACGAGATCAAGAACTTCTGGAACTCCTGTCTTAAGAAGAAGCTAAGGCAAAATAAGGGCACTGACCAAATTGTTAATAAACCGCTAAACGAGCTTCAATGTGATGTCTCCACCGATCAACGGAAGCAGACATCGCCAGAATCCAGACCATCTTCATTATCCAGTCAACCGAATCTCGTAGACACCTCGGTAAAGTCAACATTCTCGATGAACCCACATGAAAACTCGACGGTCTCACACTCTGGTCTACGGTGGTTTTCAACGATGATGGCTCCAAACCCATTTTTTGGCTTTGGTTCAAGTTCAAGCTCAAGCCCTTCTTCCATGGCGATTCCGAACTTCAGTGTTCCAAACAACTGGGAACTGAACTCTACTTCTGTTCAATCGCAGAGAAACGGGAGCATCAGTAGCTTCTTTGGTAACACAGTGACAAAGATGAGTCCGGTGGAAGACATGAACTGGGCGGCAGAGTTTCTCCATTACACAACACAAAACCAAAGCTCACAAGACGTTTTCATGGCGGAAGTGAAACCAGACATATAACATCACAAATCGTCATGGTTCAAGAACCCAGTATAACTGGACAAGAAACCAACATCAAGAAGCTGCACCGCAGGGTTCTGCTGATGACGTGTACGGTAAAGATCTACAGAGACTTACGATGGCGTTTGATCAAGCGGCTTAGATCGAGTTTGATGTTAATATGCGTAGAGTCTATAATCAAAGGTAAGCTTTCTTCGTTTCATTCCCATCCGTACGGGTTTACTGTAAATATGTAAGCTTTCTTCGTTTCATTCCCATCCGTACGGGTATTTTCAGGTGTGAAAGTTTTTGCTTTTGATTTGCTATATATGAATTCGTTCTTTATTATTATTATTATTATGAACTTGTTAAATTTATATATATATATTTATAAAATTGA
>NW_010966665.1:525970-526637 GCF_000463585.1 Tarenaya hassleriana
AACGGACGGTCCACGTAGGCAGACCGTCCGTTCTGACTTGCTGGAACGGACGGTCCACATGCATTTCTAGACCGTCCGTTCCGGCTTTCGGGTTTTCGAAAATTAGACCGAAATTAGGGTCTACCTAAATAGCGTAAGGCTGAGTGTAATACGGATCTTAGTCCTATATAGAAAATTATTGTAATGTTAATTTTCTGTATGGGAATATAGCTTGTATATGCATCTATGTTATCATTGATGGATGATGGACTAGCTGGTAGTAGATCATTGATAAATTATCGTTGATTGATGATGGACTAGTTGGTAGTAGATCATTGATAGAATCTGCATGTAGATGTGTTTTCGTTCTATTTTGTCTTTTTCTGTAAGACATAGCGTGGACCGGTAGTATACTGTAGTTGACGATGCGATCTATCCTTATGAATGATAAACCTCTTACCACAGCTTCTAGATCGATAATTGATGCTTATTGGAAGCATGCGGATGATGATCCGGACAAGTCTAGCTTGATATTTGGAAACGTGACTTCGAAATTGCGTAAGCAATTAGAGGACATGGACGATTCTTTGATAGTTGATCAATAGAATGCGTCATTCCAAAAGAAGGCTAAGAGCCACGGAAAGAGCGATATGGTAATTGTTGGAAAGAGTTCCAGCGAAAGGAAGCG
>NW_010966665.1:526768-559386 GCF_000463585.1 Tarenaya hassleriana
GACGATGCGATCTGTCCTTATGAAGGATAAACCTCTTACCACGACTTCTAGATCGATAATTGATGCTTATTGGAAGCATGCGGATGATGATCCGGACAAGTCTAGCTTGATATTTGGAAACGTGACTTCGAAATTGCGTAAGCAATTAGAGGACATGGACGATTCTTTGATAGTTGATCAATAGAATGCGTCATTCCAAAATACATCTATCGTAATCACTTTTAAATATAGGCTACAAGAAATATGATATTGAAATGGACGAGAATTATATGAAATATGAAACCATATATATATATATATGTATCATTTGTGAGTTTGTAATTTTGTATCGAAGACTAAAAGCTCCGTTTGACATTAGAAACGCGCATGTGGGGCTGAAATAATTGAGGCCCTACGCTAATAATAAACATAATATTTTTTTTTTGTTAGACCACGAGATGGTTTTGAGTGGCGTTCAATTATCAACCGACATTGTTAAACCTTGTATATTCAGATTACAAAAACTACAAAGCATGTCTCCGGAACTTTCTGTGTTCTTTGAATACACAATGTTTTCTACGTGAAATCAAAGGATCGTTTCAATTTAATATTATCCAAAACGTCAATGTATATATGACAAAAATGAACGAAATAATATTATGTACACCGAACGATGATGACGGTGTCAAATAGATATGTTTTAAAACTTCAAATATAAATAAAATAACTCACGGGAGTATATATTTTTATTTAGAACCAGCCGTTTGAATATACTTGCAAATAAAACATATGTTCCAAAATGTTCCACCGGTGGATACATTTCTGTGAAATTCTTTATAAAAAATTAAAATGAATTATTAAATAGTAATTTACATAACGTAACAATGCGAATATATTAAAAAAAAACACCTTCTACCAATATATATATAGAGCCATATATATCTATAAAAGGCCCATTGGAGGTTGCCCATTCAATTAAGATCGAATCATGACTAATGTAAAGGCCCACCAGAGAGTATAAAAAGAGATCATGCAGGCCCAATAAATGCCCATAGAGAGCTTAACTCACAAATGGACTAGGCCCATTATAGGTAAAACCATTAGCCCACATGAGCCCAATAGTACAAATTTGATTCTGGTTCTCTCGAATTACAGCAACTTCGAAGCAAATCAAAGCGAAATCTTATCTGAGAAATGGCATATAAATTTTAAATTTTGAAAATAAAAATATTCGTTTTGATATTATATTTTCAAAACCACCGATTCGCATGTGGTCCGAACCTGAACTGGTTCGTGTTACGTTCACGTGTTTCTTGCGTGACACCCCTTTTTGACCAATTTCTCATTTTCTCACCCCAAATGAAAACTCGGGCAAATTAAAAGCAAAACTATCGTAATCACAAAGCCCTAATCATGTTTTTATATGATGATGATGATGATGATGATGGTATTCTTGTTGAGAGCGTGATTAACATATAATAATCCAACAGTATATAGAATCTGAATCAGAGGAAAAGAAAATCACAAGTAAAGCAGATGAACACTGAGAATCTAAGCAACATTCGGATTCAGCAAAAATGTCTACACAAGGTTTACGGGAGATTGGAACAGGAGAAGAGGGTTTAGAAGCAGTAGGAGGGCTCATGTCGGAGACGGAAGAAGAAACGGCGCCGGCGATGGGAGAAAGCCGACCGGAGACGAGAGCAGACGACGCGTCGAAGCCTCCGAGCAGACTTCAGACGCATCCAGACAACTTTCTTAGCCCTAATTACAGATCTCTGGATCCTCTCGGACAAGCTGCGTTTCCTGGAGAAATGGTAGCTCCTCAGGAACAGCCGTCTCTTCTCCATGTACTCTCCATAGCCGCAAGAGTAGCAGCTGCTGCTCCCGAACGGAGCTTTCTCGTCCATCGTCCCCATCGGGATCTGCAAGACGATGATTGAGCTTCTGGGGATGGGGGAGAGAGAGAGAGAGGGTGGGATGAAGATGAAGGATGATTCCGGTGAGTGTTGCTTTCGTTTAAGAGCGGTGACTTGTGGGAAGCCCTAAATATTGCGCAGCCGCCGCCGTCGCATGATGCCGACGTTAACCCTTCCTTCTTCTTCTCTTTGACGTAACTTTTGTCAAATCTCTCTCGGGTCAAGTGCTTCTCTTTTATTAGTCGTATCGTTTCCCTTACGCTTTGTGTTTCCATTGGCCTCTCTCTCTCTCTCTCTCTCTCCCATATGTGTCATTATATCTACAGAATCAATATATATAATGGTAAGATAAGACTATGATTTTAACATTTTCCCAACGAATGCAGGACAATTTGGCCATAACAAAGTCCCACCCACACGCTTATTTATGCATATGATTATGATTTTTTTTAGAAAAAAATGATTGGGTGGGCCAATCAGGACACACGAAGCAATCCCATCCAAGAAAATCATGAATGACAACATATGGTAAAGAAAGGGGCATTTTTTAAGCTCCTCATCATACCCATTACGAGAAGAATATCAGACCGGCCTATACTCTCCGTGTGGGTTCACCGAGGTTAGGTAAGTGACGTGGAATTGCTGTATACAGATGGTATGTATTTGTAAAGAGTGATGGCCATACATACATATATATATGCCAATCTTAGCCCTCAGGACATCGTATGACATATAGAGAGTTCAACTGCGACAAAACATTTGAAACACAACACATCTCCAAAACAAAACACATTGCATTCGGGAAGTAAGTAAACACCCATTTTTGTTTAAAAACAAAACCAAACAAGCAACAACAGAACATATTCCTCTGCCCCCTTTGCCTTGATGTCTTAGTTGTCTCAATTTCTTCGCCTGCACTCAGACCACCAGAGAGCAACACCAAGAACACAAAAGACACCATGAAAGAGGGGGATTGATTGCTCGCCATCCAGAAGGATATGGAAGATGAAGAATATTCCTGCTCTAACAAGGGTACACCCTATAAAGAACGTGCTAGCATCCAGGGTTTAGACTGCTCTTTTATTCTTTGTATCTAACAAAGGAGGTACCTAGAAACAGGGGAGGGCTCATCCTCATAAACAACAATGCTTTACATCTACACGAACTGGTCTTTAGAAAAGGGGGGGTTCACTTATCTCCTATCTCCTACAAAAAATCTTCCAGCTAAGAGCAAACCAGATCACATTCAGAATCTGACCATTCCGTATCTTCTCTAGTAGAGTAATCTATCAGGAACTTCAGAAAAAGACTGGAAAGTAAGGAACAAAGTGCTCGACCGGAAGGGAGAAAATTACATGGAGCAACCAGTGGGGTTCAAAGAAAGTGGCAAAACGCGTGCCTGTTGAAGAATGAGCCGGCGACTCATAGGCAGTGGCTCTCCTTCAGAACCCAAGTATCGATAGCTAGAACACATCCCTACCTGTTTATGGTGTTTTTTTACACGTTTTCCTCCCCCTTCTACCTAGTCCCACTTTCATTTGCAGGGGGGACCTCGCTTGGGTAACTTGGTATATCAATATCAATGAGTGACATGTCATACATTGTGGCAAGTGAGTCCGAGGCATCGATGAGCAAGGAAGAGTTCATGGCATCAGGGCATGCTGGATCAGAATTCGTGCTAGGAATTTTTGGAGTGATTGTTCCTGAAGATGAGTGGCTGGAGAGCGAAACACCGTCTACCTTGTTTCCATAAATATCTTTCTGTTTTCTCACAGCATCCATCTCCTGGCCAGTCGGCACAAAAGTTCGTGACCTGTACTTCCTTGTCCCCTCATCACCGTCGTTATGATTGTACAGCACATAATCATGGTAAGTAGGGGCAAACTGTAAGAATGACAATCCATCATCAGGCCACAAGAAGAACAGTGTCATGATCTGAAAAAAAAAAGAGGCTTCATAAAGCATTACTTAATAGTTAGTTACCTGGTGAACAGTATCATGGTAGAAGTCATTTAGTTTTACAGCATGTGTCAGGCTTCCCGTGAAATCGCGTGCCCCACCGACATTGGCACCCGCATACTCCTTATATGGAAATGCATAGAAATGAGCCAAGGCAGCAATTAGCATCTCGACACATATTATAACATTCTGGAAGAGGGCTGCTTCCTCTTCATTCCTTATCAATCCAGATTTAGCGGCAAGAAAAACTAGGACGCCCTGTAAAAGATAGAGGCTCATGAGATACAAGGAATATGTGGAGAATAGCTGATGGTAATATAGAGATAAGCTTGAAAGAATGAACAGACTTTACCTGCCAATAGGTCAGAAAGACAACGGACTTTATTATCACAAATTTCGGGACTGGATTAAAGGGCTGAAGCAGGTCTTTGCAGGCCACGTAGAATAACACCAGTGCGTACAAAGCCACGGTATATGACACAGTATAGATGATGGTAATGTAGAGATAAGCTTGGTCAGGGTTAAAATTCCCATCCTTGTATTTCCCTTTTGCATAAAGTACAAGTGTGACGGCAACAAGGATTGGTTTTAAAATTACAAACTGCAGACAACCTTGCTTGCACCGTCGAATAAAACGCCTGCATCAAAACAACATCATGACATATGAGCTTAGAGCCATGGCAGTCATCTGAGATTTCAAATACCATATCAAAATGGAAATCATTACGAAGATCAAAACATCTGGACCAAAATATACATAATGTCTCTATAAAACACATGGCTTATGTCAACAACCAAACAATTGCCCCAGTGGCAAACTTTCATCTGTAAAGATTTAAGATTGTCAGCATGGCTGTCAAGAATCTAAACAAGTTAAAAAATATTCTATGGGCTTGCATAAAAAATAATACGGTAAAGTGAAGGCTGCAACGGAAATATCCAGGACATCTACATATATATATATATCGCCATTCTTGAACAGGTTGGAAGGCAGCTGGGCATATTTGTTTCAAGATAATACAAAATGGTAATAGCTTTCTTAACACAGATGAAACGCCCGACGGATAATGTGATTTCATTCTGCAAACTAACCCGTCCAATGGTAGTGGTGGGAAGCAACACGTCATGAGACACCATGATGGCTTCAGCGACCGGCTGCTTAAACTTAAGACAACTGCTCCTGGGCCTCCAACCCATGCCAAACACAATGACAGGAAATTATAAATGACCCATGCTTCATAACTGAAACAAGAAAAGAACAGACGTGATAAGATTATCAAATCCTCTAAAGGAAAAACTCTACAGACTACACGATCAGGCCTGCAATCATACACAATAAAATGACTCACTGGGTTCAAAATTTCAAATAGAATACTCTCAAGACAAGCTCTCAGAACTATTTAAAAGCAGGAAACAGAAAGACACATTACTTTAAAAGCTTATTATCTCCACTCAAGTATCAATGAGAATCCAGTTTTAGTTGCTAGGCCGAGCATATCTCATGCTTAACTGGCAGAGTTCGGAATGTCAGCAATACTCACACTTCTCGGATGGAATTGAAGTATATTGAGCTTCTGGGCAGCACAAGAGACAAGAAAGACATCAAGGCATAGACCTGCCAATTGGAAGAAAATCAAGAACATGGTAAGGAGAAGAATTCAACATTGCGAGAAGAAAGATAGCATGAAGCCAGACTGAAGAGATTTAGGTGATAGTAACACCGACCGGGACCATGAAGATGATGCGCACAACAAATCTCTGATAAGTCGGTTCTGTGTAATTCAAGAGGTGCCTGTAAATATGGAGCAGTGCCAAACCGATAGCTCCGACAGTGCATAGAAACGCCAAGACTTTGAGGTAAATGAGTACCATATCCCTTAATTCTGCAAAAATGGAAAGAAAACAGCCATAAAAAACGTCTACATTGTGAAAGTTCATCAAACTCTAAAGCAAACAAATACCAAAAGGAGCTACCGACACAAACCTGTACAGGAGATGAGAAGGATCTGGAAAAAAAAAGCCTCTTGATTCTCCGGAAAGTGCCAAGAGGCTGAAGGCCAATGCTAAAACCAAATCGGAGCAGGAGAAACCAGAAACGGAACCCAAATTTTTGCGATGAATTGGGATATGAAACCTTGATAAACTATCAGCTTATTCAAGTACAGAATCTAGAAGAAGCCGATCGATTGCACAAACCGAAGCAGAAAAAGGGGAAGATGACCACAAATGACGGAAACCCCAGATTCGGACACGATCTGCGAGAGAACCAATCAAACGCAATTGACGACAAGGACGTGCATTGCCTCGAACGCGCGAGAAGAATCAAAATCTGAAGAATTAACGGACGGGATCAATCGGAATCGAGAAACCCATGACACATTCTTCACGCAGAGAAACTTCTGGCTGAAACCCTGATCGAGGGTTGAATCCGTTTCGTGTTCTTGCTCGGAAAGGAAGAAACTTTGGCAGAGGATCAGTGGAATAACAAAAAAGCAGAAGCGCCGTCAAGAAGGAAGAAGAAATTGAGAAAAAAAAAAATCAGAGTATAATTTTATGATTCGGGATCCAGCCTGCCTTTTTCTTTTATCATTTTAATTTATTTGTAAATTAATCATTTCCCCTCCCCGCCAAAGTCCTACCCGACGTATTCATGATTTTATTCTTTGGTTGGTACTTGGTACGTCTAAATTTCTTTTTTTTATTCTGCCTCGAATTACCATTTTAATTAATTATACAATTTCATTACGATGAACCTAAATTAAAATGACAAAAAATGCTTCAATTCATCCATTTTCTTCTTCCGTATATTATTTAAAATAAAATAGAGGAGTTTCGAAAGAAGCAAAAATTGCGAAGAATATGATAATGGGCCGAAAGATTAATGGGCCGGCCCATCTGAGTTTTTAAAAACAGAACATTTATTTGGAGAAATAAAAAGATAGGGCGGAGCAGAGGAGTGAAGCGTGGAGGGTTGCATAACTGTTCTTAACATCGACGCGCTCACCTTATCTTCCGTCCTCCTTCGCCGGCGATTATCGGAAAAAATGGCGTCGGCCATTGGAGTTCCTTCTCTTTACCAAGTTCCTTACCCCGAAACCTCCGACCCCAAGCCGAAGAAGACACCTTCCTGCTTAGTGTTCTCTCTGGTCAGGCCTTTCTTCGGTCCCTTGTCTCTCCGGAGGACATGCGCTAGCCTCTCATTCTCATCGTCATCTTCCTCTTCTCTTATTCCTTCGGCCGTAGCTACTCCCAATTCCGTGTTCAGCGAGGAGGCTTTCAAGGGCCTTGGTCTCTCCGACGACGACCACGACCACGACGAGAATGGCCTCGACGTCGACGACGATTCCGGCACTAGCTCCGACGAGCTCGCTGTCTCTCAGCTTGGTTTGCCTGAGCGCCTTGCTGATTCTCTTGAGAAGCGCGGTATAACTCACCTCTTCCCTATTCAGGTATGTGTCCTGTTCCTTCGTACGGAATTCGTTCGACTCGAACTTTAAGCTGTATTTTTCCTTCTCATGCCAATCTCTCCGGTGGAGTTCGACTGGAAAGTTGTTTCGAACTGTTCTTGCAATATAAAGCTGAGGCATTGTAGCTTGTCTAGACAGATATGGATTTTGTATGTTCGGTTTGGTACTTCTGTTCCATGGATTGACATGGTGCCTGTTTGTCGTAGAGGGCTGTTCTTCATCCAGCTTTAGAAGGCCGAGACATCATAGCTCGTGCCAAAACTGGAACTGGGAAGACCTTAGCTTTCGGTATTCCTATCATCAAGCGCCTGACTGAAGATGCCGTGGATCAATCTTCTTTCAGGTCTTTCTTCTCTTGCCCGCCCCGATTGCTTTTGCTTGCCCCTGTTGCTTGCCTCTTGCCTTCCATGGAGCTTATCTGTTTCATTTTGTTTTTGCTTGGACAGGAGATCAGGCCGCCTCCCGAAAGTTCTGGTCCTTGCACCTACTCGTGAACTGGCTAAGCAAGTAGAGAAGGAGATTAAAGAGTCCGCCCCCTATTTGAGCACTGTGTGTGTTTATGGAGGTGTTTCCTACAATACCCAGCAGAGCGCTCTTTCTCGTGGTGTCGATGTTGTAGTCGGGACTCCTGGTCGAATCATCGACTTGATTGAAGGCAAGAGTCTGAAACTGGGAGAAGTTGAGTATTTGGTGCTTGATGAAGCTGATCAGATGCTTGCCGTCGGGTTTGAGGAGGACGTGGAGTGCATTCTTGAAAATCTTCCGTCGAAGAGACAGAGCATGCTTTTCTCGGCAACTATGCCTGCTTGGATCAAGAAATTGGCGAGGAAATACTTGGACAATCCCTTGAATATCGATCTGGTTAGAAGTTCTTGCTATTCGTTTTCTGATAGATACAGAAACTTAAATATTATCTAATGGTGTGTCTTGGTGAACTGACAGGTTGGAGACCAAGATGAAAAGCTCGCTGAGGGGATTAAACTTTTTGCCATCCCAGCCACATCAACCTCAAAGCGCACCATCCTAAGTGACCTCATAACTGTACGGTTTTGCAAAAAAAAAAGAGTTGAAGATCAATTTGTTTTTTTTTAGTTCTAATTGATCATTTTGGTTTTTCGATTTTTTATAAAGGTGTATGCAAAAGGTGGGAAGACGATCGTTTTCACGCAAACGAAAAAAGATGCTGACGAGGTCTCGCTCGCCTTGTCAAACAGCATAGCTTCTGAAGCATTGCATGGAGACATATCCCAACATCAGAGGGAAAGAACACTCAATGGTTTCCGACAAGGGAAATTTACAGTTTTAGTTGCCACTGATGTTGCCTCTCGTGGACTTGACATCCCGAACGTTGATCTAGTAAGTCTTCAGATCGTATTATTCCCTGTTTTTTGGGGCATGATGACAGTGTGCTCATTTCGAAATTTTCCTCTACACTACAACAGGTTATCCACTACGAACTTCCGAATGACCCAGAGACATTTGTGCATCGGTCTGGTCGTACTGGACGTGCGGGGAAAGAAGGAACTGCAATTCTGATGTTCACGAGCAACCAAAGGAGAACGGTGAGATCTCTGGAGCATGACGTTGGCAGCAAATTCGAGTTTATTAGCCCACCGTCAGTCGGAGAGGTCTTGGAAGCCTCAGCAGAACAAGTGGTTGCCACTTTGAATGGAGTTCACCCTGAGTCCATCGAGTTTTTCTCTGCAACTGCTCAGAGACTATTTGAAGAGAAAGGAACAAGTGCTTTGGCTGCAGCTTTAGCACAACTCAGCGGTTTCGCTCAGCCTCCTTCATCAAGATCTCTCATCAGTCACGAGCAGGTTAAATGTTCGATCACGACAGGAAAAAGAACCCACCATCGATTTTCTTTTTATTTCTTTTTGAATAAATTTTACCCACAAAAAAAAAAAAAAGAATCTTGACACTGGTTATTGGAGTGCAGGGATGGGTGACATTGCAATTGACGCGAGATGCATCAAATTCAAGAGGCTATTTGTCTGTGAGATCTGTTACCGGTTTCCTATCTGATGTATACACCGCAGCTGCGGATGAAGTTGGAAAAATCTTAATGATTGCGGATGACAGGGTCAGTTTTCTATGAAACGATTTGATATTTAGCAATACTTGTTGTATTCACTCTGTTTTTCGACGGGAAGACAAGACATGGGTTATGTTGATGATATCATCAGGTACAGGGAGCTGTTTTTGATCTTCCAGAGGATATTGCGAAAGAGCTCCTAGATAAAGAACTGCCTCCAGGAAACTCTATTTCCAAGATTACTAAGGTTGGTAACTGATTTCTCTGTATGGGATGGGAGAGATTATTATTTCCTTTTGACTAATGGATTTGCATATTTGGGTGTGTACAGTTGCCTCCTCTGCAAGATGATGGACCGGCCAGCGATTTCTATGGGCGGTTTTCTGGCAGAGACCGGATGCCTCGGGGAGGTTCTAGGGGAGGAAGTTCTAGGGGATTGCAGTCTGGAAGGGGGTCAAGAGGTTGGGGTGGAGGCCGAGATTCGAACAATGAGAGGGAGAGAGGTAGAAACAACTGGTCTCGTCTTTCAAGGGAGAGCAGCCGTGATGATTGGTTGATTAGCGGCGGCAGAAGATCAAGCAGATCCTCTTCTTCTTCTTCTTCTTCTTTTTCTTCACGGGACAGGTAAGTTTTCTTTTGGGGGTTTTCACCATTCCAACTTGTGCAAAGAAGCAGAGACTGAAGAACATGTTTTTTTGCAACAGGAGTCTCGGAGGTCCTTGCTTCATATGCGGGCGGTCAGGCCACAGAGCTGCGGACTGTCCTGGCAGTAAAGACTATTAGTTATAACTCTCTCTCGACTCTGTTCTGTCCTGTTCCTGTCCTGTTCTTCTGGTTTCTAACAGCCAATCAGTGGATGGATCTCATCCTGCTGTCCGAGACGGAGACAAGTACATAGAGAGAGAGAGAGGGTGCTTCAGTTTAGGGAGCTACCCCCTAAAGAAGGTATTGTCTTTCTCATTGGCGTTTTCAGGCTTCGGCTAAAATGAGGAGAGATCTGGTAGATCTTATATATGTAGCAGTAGCATGGATCGTAATGTTATTGGGCTTTTGTGTAATGCGGCACGACGAAAACAAAAGGTACAGACTTTTATCACAAAAGACAGGATTTTCTCAGGCAACAGATTTGGTTGTTCAGACAATTGAGTCACGGGCCTTTATTGCATCCTTTGGACTCTTAATAAGCTCGATTATGATTATAATTAGGTTCCATGGGCTTTTAATCCTTTCGGCCGAATGGGCCGAAGTACGAACCGGACCGGAAGCGCGGTCAGAGATACGATGGAGACATTAATCTACAGTAGATTCGTGTTTTGTCCGATGTGAAATTACAGACAGGCACACCAAATCATGGTCCCACCGCATACCAAAAATTTAAAATTTTTAAGAATAACAAACAGTTACTTGGGCTCTTATTAGGGGGTGATGACTGGTAGTATAATTTTTGGTATAATAATATAGAATATATGGTATAGCAATTATGGTTATTTTTATAAAAACACCAAACAAACAAAAAATGGTAAGAAAAGAAGCACACCGACACCTGCAAAAGAAAC
Organism: Tarenaya hassleriana; assembly: GCF_000463585.1. Lineage (NCBI taxonomy): Eukaryota > Viridiplantae > Streptophyta > Magnoliopsida > Brassicales > Cleomaceae > Tarenaya > Tarenaya hassleriana. Next base: position 537,687 of record NW_010966665.1, read on the forward strand.
AGAACATCAGCTTCCTTGGCCGTTACCATAAAATTTGTAATGGTAAATACGATCATCACCTTCCGCTCCTTTTCCATCACCGTAAATCTAAACGCCAAGTTAAACTCATAAGCTTATTTTACCGGTGGATTCGAACGGTAAATTTTACCTGACCGATACGATAAATCTTCCTTTGATCCGTCTGCTTCTGGTTCTTATGCTGCTGCAACCTGAAAGCATTCAGACACAAAGTTTGTGAATTGAGTTATGCTTTGCCAAACAACTCATCCTTTCCAGCTCAATTTCGACATGAGATTGGTTTGCTCAGTGAAAGGGAAGAACATTGATGGCCTGCCTCTTTTCGGCGAAAGCCATCTAAATCTTTGTCTCAAAAGCAGTTGTACAAATCAATCAGAGACTCGATCAAATGTCTAAGCACATATCAAAAAATTGAATTGGAGCACAGCCAGACGATTTTACCTTGTCGTGCTCAGGAGCAAAGATGGCCTTAACCGCTTCAAACACCTCTTCCACAGGCTTCCCAGCATCAATCTGAAAAAAAAAAACGTAACAAAATGTTTATTACAGAATTTCAAATGCTAGAACCGAACGTAATGAACCTAAAGATAAAATCAAAATCTCCACCTTCTGAACTTTCCCCTTAGCTTCATAGTACTTCACCACCGGCAGGCTAGATTCCAGAAAAACCTTAAATCTCTTCCTTATAGTCTCAATGTTGTCATCATCTCTTCCCTTCATTAACAGAGGTTAAGTAAAAAAAAAGAGTCAGCAAATCGATATATTTAAAACTTGTTATCGGAAAGAAGCCTACACAAATGTCATCAGTGATCAGACATGTCATGTTAACCTGGTTTCTATTCAACAGACGCCTCTCCATCTCTTCTTCAGAACAATCAAAAAATAAGACAAACTTCGGCTCAATCTTTGTCTGCAGAGAGAACCATCATCACTCAGGCAGTCAAGAATTGACATCATAGGCTCATTACTAACCGAAAAACAGAAAAGGACTTGATAAAAAGGCTGACAATGTTTAGATACTTACGACATTTTCAAAAGCTGCTCGATTCTCCTCATTACGAGGGAAGCCATCAATAAGGAATTTTTCGTTCCCATTTTCTTGCATTGCTTTCTGAAGAAGCTTAATTGTAACCTCAGAAGGCACAATCTTTCCCTCTTTAATCATATTCTGGATCATGGTTCTGTAAAACCATACAAAACCCCAAAATGCCAGAAAATAATATTAAGACAGGCGAAAGTACACAGAGGCGAGGTTATCGAAGCAACAGAAACAAACACTTCACATGTCAAAAGACACAAGGGACAAAGCATGAAGCTAAATCTTAATGCTTTTGCCAACCAAAGTTCTATGTGCTAGAAAACAGCAATGCTTCAGTGTTAAGCACTTCATGGTTGGGGCCATACCCATTTTCAGAACCCGATTTGATTTCGGCTCTAAGAAGGTCTCCAGCACTCAGATGCGTATACCCAAAATGTTCGACAATATTGGCACACTGGGTACCCTTTCCACTGCCCGGGCCACCTGCTCAGTCATTTGAAGAAGCATGCTCAGAAGAGCAAACCACTAATGACAACATCACATAAGAAGAACCATAATAGGAAAACTGAAAAATAACATTCAGGAAAAATAAAAAGGCACAGAAAGAAGAGGCTTCAAGGATAGAACTCCTTACCCAGGACAAACACAACTGAAGGTTTCTTCTCAGTTGCACTTCCATTTGCCTCCTGACGAAACACACCCAAAATAACTTCATGTCGGAGTGAATATATTTGTCAAGAACGGAAAACATTGGAAGTGGAGCACTGCTTTACTACATTACATGATACGTTTTCTGGTTAAAAACTCTTCCTTTTATGGGTAAGTTTTTATCATATAATCATTCAGAACACCACCTGAAATGCATTGTGCGTAAACATTCTTCTACTCTATGATTGACTATTCCACGTATATACAGCTAGACACACACACATTAGCCTCAAGACGGCAAAAATCACTTACGCGGATTTATAGAATGAAGGGATCGTCCATTGAAGTTTTTAGACATTACCTTGATTGCAGCATCGACAACGGTTCCCATGGCGACAAGTTAAACCACGTTCAAATATTACCTGTGGACAGCAATCAAGTAATGGTAAGAGTCCAATGCGGAACAATTCATGTAGATCCACCCACCACGTAACAGTGATCATAAAAAAACAAATGAAAATCAAAGCTCAAATGGCAGAAAAAAGTTGAATTCCAGGAGATCTAGGCGCGGATCTGAACAAACAATCAGATCTGGCGGAAGAGGAAACAACAATTGAATCGATTTCGTACACAACTTGTCCGATTATCACCACCAGTTCATAAACTCACTCGATCTGGTTAAAACACGAAACAAATGCGAAAACAGAAACAGAGGGAAACTGATTGAAGAAACAATGTACAAGATCTAAACCAAACCATTAGGAACGGAAACAGAACCTAGAAAAATAATGCAGGAATCGAGGATTCGAAACGTACAGAATATGAGAAAACGATGAAACGAGAGACACGAACCGAATCAATGTCCGAAAGACAAGTTCTGAGATCTGCTAGCAACTTTCAGACAAGTAAAGCGACAAAAATGTGAAAGAAGCAAAGAGAGTAAGATCTGAGACAAGAGCACCTGAAACAAGGGACCCGGGAAATCCGCTTTGATGAGAGACGACGAGAGCGGAGAGGTGGGAGAGCGAATGACATAAATAGGCACACGCATCTACATACACATACATGCGTGTGTATGGGTGTCCGTCAATAATTAATTAAAAATAACCAAATAATTTTCAAATATTCCAATTAATTAATTATTTTTTTTATTTTTTTTATCCAATTAATTAATTATTGATTGCTTGTGTTACAAAAAGGACAAACTTGAAACATAAGAGTAAGGGTGAGGGGGCGTTTTATTCGGTTCGATTTCGTAAGTTTTAAAAAATCAATTATCATATGGCATTTAATTTAGATTCAATTTCTACTTTCTAATCATAAAAATTTATTTTCTAAAAAAAATTACTATTTTTTATATTTATTTCGATTATAAAAATATCATAATAATTCGGATTAAATGCACATCTCCGTACCAACTAAGCTTTGGTTCCTTACAGAGGCTGCGGTCGAGACTGAACAATGTAAATGTCGGTACCGACTACGCATCCTTCAACATCCTGTGCACACCCAAACTTTCGTTCGAGGTAAAACCCGACAGCACCGAGTCGCTGTCCGAGTTGCTGTCTGAACACTGCATCCACCGTCAATGGCTTCTTGCTGTAGTCTACCGTCAAGCGCATCAACTGTCCGTCGGCCAGACCAGTTCCCGACACCCGAAGCTCCTCGCTGAAATTCCCGAACGCGAGCGTACGCACGGTCCCATTGAATTTCCCCGAGGAGATTCTCCATGGTGTTCCTCTAGTGCCCGAAGCTAAGGTCTCGCCCGAGCCAGGGGCAATTTCGGCTTCGACGATGTCGCTCTCGGGTTCTGACGGGCTCACGGTGTGCAGAACGAATGAGAGCTCGGGGGAAAGCATTTCTTGAACCAGAATGGCCATCGTGGCTTCTTTTTGACGCAAACCGGCGGCTCTACGGCTCAGAACGGCTCGTCTCGTGTAAAGAGAAGCCCAAACTTGGCACACGGCCCTCGAGAAGATCAAAGGGTTCGAAGGGCTTACATTAGGGATTGACTCGTAAAGCCCTGCAGCCGACATCCCGGCCAAATCCTCGACATTAGCGCTCGACCGCACAATCAGACGTGCACCTGAGAGAAAAGCTTTTCCCACACCGTTCATCATCTCTTTCGGCACTTGCAACGATGCGACCACTTCACGAATTTGATTGCATACATCATCAAGTTCACCATCTTCCAGTCTAGCAGTTTCTAACCCCTCGAGTAACGATTCGAACTTCTCCACTGAATTGCTTTGCTTTATAGCCAATTCCATCGAGCCAAAAGGTATGACGATTCCAGCTGGGACTAGAAACGATGCTGGCACGCCTTCTTCACTATACACTGCCGTTTCAAAGCATCCATAAGAAATTAGAGTAAACTTAAACAAACTTGTAAAAGTAGATTCGAGTTAGGTTTCTTCTCCGGTCACTCCATTCCCTTAGCTGCTATAATTCGATCTCTGGGGTTTCTCGATCTGCATTTTCATAAACCGGGAAATCCAGGAAATTACCTTTAGCAGAAGCTCTAGCTAAAGTTGCAAGATGGCCACAGGCAGTGGCTTTCGCGCCAGAGGTTGAGAGATCTGCATCTGTGAGTGTTATAATTCCTCCACCGGAGAGGTCCTATCCATGAAAACTTTTAGCGTTAGGATCCGAATACGAAGAACCCTGAATGTGAATAGCGAAGAAGTAAAAGGTATATATACCTTGTCTGAGGAAAACATAGTCGCTGCGGACGAGGAAACAGGGCGTGACCTTTCATCTGCAGTATGTGAACTGTCACCATTCTTATCCTTCTCCTCATTCAAGTGGATACTGCTATCTTCAGATGAAAGTATCAGATTCACATGGCTTGGGGAAGCTTCCAACCTGTAAGCATCAGATTAGACAGTAAAATACCGAAGAAAGGACGAATTAATTCAATACGAGGATATGTTAGAAAAGATAAACCTCAAAAACTTTCCCACAAGCCTTTGTATATCCGCAACCTTGTCATCATCGTCACATGTCACAAAGACAACCTTTTCCTGCAGAAAATAAATGCAAAATGAAGAGCTTAAAGAGTGCCCTGCTTTTATAAAATGATGAAAATAACAAAATGAACAGCTCGTACCTGACGTGCTCTAACACCGAGGTGAGACAAATGAGGCAATTCCTGCAGAAGGATAACTCCTGTTATGTTGCTCCCGGCAATGCTTACCTGCCATGAACGTGGATGTCATTATGCCGATTTCATGAATGTTGAAGAGAGCAGATAGTTTATAGAGTTCATAAACCTCTTCATCTCCATCAGCTTTGTTGACCATGAGAATGATAGGACCTTTTGGAGTTGATGGCAATGACCCGGGTACGATGCTTTCAACCTGTAATAGATAGATTCAAAGAGTAATATCAGCAAATGGGCGTTCACATCAAAAGCACGAAGCTGGAGATATAACTAATTCAATCTAAAATTTCGCAGAAATAAGAAAGCTAACCGAGCAGTGCAGCTACATGTAAGCTGAAAGACATACTAGCTTTTCCTTTTTGATATCTAGTCTAAATTTTCGACTGTAATGTCAAAGGTCTCCATCAGATTTGTCGACTATGATAATTATTGGACCGGTTCACGAAAATTTCTTATAGTGTTGAAATATGTACGTTATGATCGGCCATTGGGTTTTGGAGCAATGAAACCTCTTGAAATGACAAAACATTTGCCTTCTCCATGTACCTGAACTAAAGTTCCGGAAGTAGCTCCTGAAACAATGATGTCCCAGCCATCAGAACCAAGTGAATTTCTAACAGCTTTCAGAAGAAAAGTACAGAGCTTTGAGACCTGAAAAATTACACTGCAAGGCAGAACCACAGGTAAGTTCAAGGAAATTACAGCAAGAGAACAGATGTTGGGAAAGAATACACAAATGTCATGACCGGTACAAAAGTGTTGAACATTCTCAAAATTTCACACAAGATTTCTTGAGCTGCAGAGGCTAAGCAGAAAAGGGTTAACTGACCCAGCGCGAATTTCAGCTTCTGTATAGGTCATGACACTATTCTCTGGAATCCCAAAAGCTCTTCCTAGAATCTGAAGTCATTAGTATATTGCATTTGCAATATTAGATCACATTGACACTTAGCAGATCGATAGAAGTGACAATAGATAGTCGTGGCTATATTGGCTGGCAAAAATGTTTTCATTCTGTAAATAAGACTTCTGAACGACAGGCACGAGATTTTGCATACCTTCACACTAGGAGGAAATATTTGAAGAAGTGCATCAGAATATTCCGCAGTTAACCTACGTGCTCTATCAAGTGTAGCTTTCAGCCTCAATGCCCAAATGGTTTTTCCATCCTCTCCTCCTTCGCGGAAAAAAGAAAAAGAGGAGCTTTTCAGCATTTAACAGAAGCTCACACGACCCTTTCTACAAGTGAACCTTACACATCTTGATTTGGACTAAAGAATTCCATACATGGCATAATCAAAAGGAGGAAACAACCTTCGTTCTCAAGTAGACCTCTCTCTTTCCAGGCTACGAGCTCATTCCCGATAGCTACACATTCCTCTTGCTTCCAACCAGATAAACCTACTTGACGAATGCCCAAAATCAGAGCATCAAGTGGGTCATTCCAGGAGCTAACATTTTTTGATTCCACATCTTCTGCAACTCGACGAGACCCTCCCATTATTTCAAGAGCATTGAGGAATCTAATCAAATCAATGTCAACAGAAACGAGCTAGGATCAGATCCATGATATCAAGCAGGAGACCAAAACAACAAGCCTGAGGAAAAAATGGTTCCAGAAAGCTATTAAAATTCATGCCCACCTGCTTAGGAGAACAAAAAAGTAGTCCTCCAGGCCAATCTCACAGAGGCGCCACTAAAAAGTGAACCACCAAAATTAATTAACTTCTTGCATAATGTACAGAATAATTCCCAAATGACCTCACCTTCTGTCGCATTGCAATGGCAGCATCCGAAGCATCATTTCGTAAGCCACTTTCAAGTCCCTTCACAATTGCTTCTCTCAGAGAATTCAGGGATTGCATTATTTTGATCAACTCCAGAACATCAGCCGAGTCTCCCAACGAATCAAGGCGCTGGAAATACGTATTTTATTATCAACCAGATTAAGGAACTTTATGATTACAGAACTCTGCATAAATGCATTGAATTAATAAAAGATTACAGGTTGATTTTTCTGTCTTGATCTTATCTCCCAAAATCCTGAGTGCATCCAAACTAATCTGATATTGGTTTTGCATGTCATATTAATACTGGCTAATAATTGTACCCAGATGTTATACTGGAGATCATGCCAGCAAAGCCAATTATATAAAGGCTTACTGCCGCTAACATGGTGAAATATTTTGTTCTTTTTTCAGCTAATATCAAACACCACTCAGGAAAGAATTACGAGATGAATATATATGAACAAATGGAAGAGCCTACCATTTTGCATTCTGAAAACAAATTAAGAGCAGAAAGACCTCTCTCATCCATAGATGCTCGAACGGAATCAAGTTGCTCAGTGAGGCTGCAACAGGATACATATGGAAATATTTAATACATGGGACAGTCACATAGAACAAACTAATGGCACATACCTTCCAGCATTGAAGAAATCCTTAAGCTCATTATGGAATATTCTGAACTGCTCCACAAAGTCCGCACTGTATTCTCCAGGGTTCTTGGTAATTCTTTCTAGCATCGCTTCTGTCGCAATTAGATCTTCTGGGCCAGCATTTCGGTGAAGCTTGTTTTGTATGGTATGCTTGATTTCTTGCTGGAACGAATATGTTACAGATGAGGTACCATAAAGTTAACTGATCTAGTAACCCAAAAGCTAGAGAGACTATCACCTTGAGATCATGAGGAATATCACCGCGATGGGCAATGTCCCTAATTCGTGTTAGAGGAACAGATACAGTGAATTCTGCCTTAAAAGACGGCAAACATGGATGAATTTTCCGAGCCACAAGTACTTCCTATAAAACAACGCATATCTTGCTTAGAGAAGCTAAGGAAAAAAAATCGAAAGCGGTATTGGAAGAGGAGGGTGTCAGAAGGAAAGTTTTGAAAAGAATCAAGGGTTGATTTCATAATATGAAACCTCGGCTGAAGCATCTTTCGTGCAGCAAATGTGCTCTAATTCACGGAATATAAGCCTGGAAATCTCAGCATGCCGATTTGGACGATAATGGCTTCCATCCTCAAAGCAAGGAATCTGACCCGTATTTATCCACTGCATAGGAGGCAAAAGAGAAATAGAAGATAAACAAACAAGAAAATTACCAGAAGGAAAAAAACGAGTTGTGATGAAGAAAAGAGAAACCTTTAAATAAATGGCAGAGTATATGAGCGCTTCCAACCGTTCCTTCCTCTCGATACTCCCAACAATAAGTTCACGTACTACTTCAAGCTTTAGCACAAGAACACATTAAACAATGGGAAACATCTAACTCTTTGTCACTTTCAAATCCAATGAAAGAGGAGGAAACAAAGAGCTAAGGAGATATCTATCATTGACTTCTTGTAGCTAATATGGCAACCCAATTCAGAGACATAAATATCAAGGGTTAGACGAACCTTTCGCCACCAGTTTCTAGCATTTCGATCACCTTCCACTAATTTGAGAGCCGACCCTTCAAGACCAGTGGTGTCCCAAATTCGATCGACTTCCCTGTTGCGATGCTCATTGGATCGCATGAAAGACACGTCCTTGCCTTGCCATTGTCCTGCCAATGAGCTTTTCTCAAGCTGCTGTACTCCATCATTGTTCACAGTATAATCAACTTCGTCATGCCCATCTTGCTCATTATCATCATCATCATCATCATCCGCCGCAGCCTCCTGGGGTAAATCAAGGGGCTCTCTGGTGGCATCCCAGCGACAAGAAACAGAAAAACTACCGGAATTTGGAAGCTGAAGAACACGGTTGTCGCCGGATTCCCACGCGAGAGATCCATCTTTTCGGACAATCACGAACTTATACTCCAAAACCTGCCCTCCAGACAGCTCCAGCTCACAAACCCATCCATTCTCTGTCCAAGCGAGAGGCACTTTCTTCTTCCATGATCCTATCTCTTCGCTTGAACCGAAAATGGAGACATGCTCTCCGAACTCAACTTGGTGATCCAATCTCAAATTCAATTTCACCGTCTTACCCGATTTATCATCACCCTTACTCTTCCGCTGTTCCTCTCTGCCCCAGATCAAATTTGGTTTGCCAGAATGGAAATGAAGGAAGGATTTGATCAAAGCAGAAAAAGAAAATGAAGAAAAGGAAAGGAAACGTACATGGTGGAAGAAGCGGAAGCAGAGACAGTACAAGTGATGCGACAAGAAGGATAGTTGAATCTCCCCGATCGATCAAAACGAACCCTGCGACTGAATAAACCTAGCCTCGGAAGTGAAGAACTTCTGAAGAAGAAGGTGCATCGAGAACTGCAGCAATGGCTGCCGACGCCATCCATTGCAGTGGGCTCAACGATAACAGATTTTTCTCGCACTGCAGTCTCCAGCAAATAAAAATAGCATTTTGGAAAACAAATATCTTCACTATTTATAAAAAGAAAAAATTCTTTTTTTTATAAAGAAGAAAAAGTGCTTGGGGCTTGAGAACAGAAAACCGAAGGGGGAGAGACCAAAGAGAAGATTCGAGGTTTTTCCATTTGCACTGAAATTGCTTGCTGCTCTTCGGATTTGCTGTCTCCGTCTCAGTTTTGCTTGGAATCTCTGTCTTCGCTTAGGTCGCAGGCATGCACGCCCCAGTTCTTGTCCTCAGTGAGTGTTTTTCCTTCTCTAGATCTCGTGTCTTCGATCTATTTCGGGGATTGTGTAGTTTAGTTTCTAGTATGTGACTTGGCCATTCGTGTAATGTCTCAGAGGATTCGTTGAAGCGTGAATCTGGAACCAAGGTTCATTATGCTAATATTCAGGCTTCGAAGGTAATGTTCGGTTCTGATTCTTCTGCTCCTTTCGTTTCTCTGTTTCGATCATGGCTTCAATGGAGTGTGATGGGCTCCATTCTCTCAGGCCGTGGCGGATATCATCCGTACCACACTGGGTCCTCGTTCGATGCTGAAGATGCTTCTTGATGCTGGAGGAGGTAGGGTTTTTCTTCCGACGCTCCCTTGCCTTATTAGTGTTTTCCGTCTTTGTGTGGGAGGCTTTCGATCTCATAAGAGACGTCATTAGGGTTTATACATTCTGGAATATCGTTGCTGTGATTATGCTCCATCTTTTCAGAGTCTCTCTGTTTCAGTGAATCAGATTCTGAGTTAGCTTAGCTCCACATACCTCTTAGTGTATGAGCCTATGAGGGTTCTGCTTGTCTTGCGGTTCTCAGCCTCAAAACTTATGTCTGGTTGTATCTGCTAAAACGTTTGCGTTATGTATCTTCACAGGTATTGTTGTTACCAACGATGGAAATGCCATTCTGCGTGAACTAGATCTTGCTCATCCTGCAGCTAAGGTAGTATTTTTGCCCTCTCTGCCCCTCATTCAAGCTGTTTTTGATTCTTATTTTAACAATCTATTTATCATGGCTGCGATTGCAGTCAATGATTGAGTTGAGCCGCACACAAGATGAAGAAGTTGGCGATGGGACAACATCTGTTATCGTGCTGGGTATGGACCCTCCCTCTTAATCTTTGCAAAACACGTTTGATTACCAATTGCTTAGTTTGGATCAATGTTTCACTAATCATAGCTGTAGTGAGAACAACTCTATTGGGTGGCTGTTTTGCATGGGGAATTACAATATTCCCTTCTCAGGCATCATTATACATGAAACAATTTTAGAACTTCTTAATATTGCATGTCTGCTGCTATGTGGTCTGAGCGTGTAATTCGGCACATAAACACCTAGCGCCGAAGAACAATCTGTTTGACATGCATTAGTTCTGAATGCATCATGTTTCCTGTTTTTTGTACTCATGGTAATTTTTCTTCCCCAATAGCCGGTGAAATGTTACATGTTGCTCAAGCTTTTATCGAGAAGAGTTACCATCCAACAATCATATGTTATGCCGAGGTATGCTTCCGCCATGGATTGCTCATCATTTTTACTAGAAATTATGTTGTTTTTAGTCTAAATAATGTTCTTTGCTGCAGCTTACAATAAGGCTCTTGAGGATGCTATTGCTGTTCTTGACAAAATTGCAATGTCAATTGATGTTAATGACCGTAAGTCTGAAACTAGCTTGGTGCAGCTACTTGTTCATGCCGGTCTTTGGCTTTTTCTTTTATGGTGATACTGATGAAATTTTTTATGATTGCAGGAGCAACGATGCTGGGACTAGTCAAGAGCTGCATAGGGACAAAGTTCACCAGCCAATTCGGAGATCTAATTGCTGTGAGTATTTCAATTACTGTGGCATTTTTTTAAGCTTGTATTATCTGTTGTGATTTTACCATATATGGTGTATCCATTTATATAAATATGTAGAACATATGCAAGATTAATACAATAACAAGTTATCAATTTCTGTACAGAACTTTGCCCTCCTTTCCTTTTCTAGCGATGCTCTCTTTTGTAGGATGAGTTATAATATGGCTTACTGTACTCATATTAGTTTGCATGATTACCTGGTTCTAGGATTTGGCTATTGATGCCACAACCACTGTCGGTGTTGATCTTGGGCAAGGATTGAGGGAGGTGGATATAAAAAAGTACATTAAAGTTGAGAAGGTCCCTGGTGGTCAGCTGGAGGACTCTAAGGTTCTGAGAGGAGTGATGATTAACAAAGATGTGGTTGCTCCTGGTAAAATGAAAAGAAAGATTGTCAATCCACGTATTGTTCTTCTTGATTGTCCCCTCGAGTACAAGAAAGGTGAAAACCAAACCAATGCCGAGTTGGTTAGAGAGGAGGATTGGGAGGTGCTGTTGAAGATGGAAGAGGAATACATCGAGAACATTTGCATGCAAATATTGAAGTTCAAACCTGATTTAGTGATTACAGAGAAGGGACTTAGCGACTTGGCATGTCATTATTTCAGTAAAGCCGGGGTTAGTGCACTACGGAGGTTGAGGAAGACAGATAACAACAGGATCGCTAAGGCATGTGGGGCAGTGATTGTGAACAGACCCGATGAACTGCAGGAGTCTGATGTCGGTACTGGGGCTGGCTTGTTCGAGGTCAGGAAAATAGGGGACAAGTTTTTCGCCTTTATCGTTGATTGCATAGAACCGAAAGCATGTACAGTACTCCTAAGGGGACCGAGTAAAGATCTGCTCAACGAAGTGGAAAGAAATCTACAGGTGCATGAATGGTTTTTCCTTAAAACTTAGATATCAGGGAGCTGTTGTCATCGTAGCTAATACATTATATTCTGACTGCAGGATGCCATGTCTGTTGCAAGAAACATTATCAAGAACCCGAAGCTTGTTCCTGGCGGTGGAGCCACAGAACTAACAGTTTCTGCCACTTTGAAACAGAAGAGTTCGACGATTGAAGGCATAGAGAAGGTTGGTTAGATTTCTTCCTTGCCTATACCCTTGAAAGCTGAATCGGGTGCCTAAGAGATGATGATTTTACTTGATTGTTGTTTGGAACCAGTGGCCATATGAAGCAGCTGCTATAGCATTCGAGGCTATTCCTCGAACATTGGCTCAGAATTGCGGGGTTAACGTAATACGAACTATGACTGCCTTACAAGGAAAGGTAACGTCTTCTAAGAAGTTATCCTCTTTTCTATTTCTCTATGCATAACACACTGGCTGATAAAGAAAGAAAAAAAAAATCTCTTCTTTCGGGGAATGGTACAGCATGCTAATGGTGAAAATGCGTGGGTTGGCATTGATGGGAACTCTGGCGCCATCGTCGACATGAAAGAAAGCAAGGTAAGGTCGAAACTTCGAAAATGATGGAGCTTTCTCACGATCATAGGGTGATTAGTGATAATGGTGGTTGTTGTTTATCACGAGGGCAGATATGGGACGCGTACAATGTGAAGGCGCAAACGTTCAAGACGGCGATAGAAGCGGCGTGCATGCTCCTGAGGATAGACGATATAGTGAGTGGGATCAAGAAGAAGCAATCTCCCGGACAAGCTCCTCCCTCTAAGCCTACTGTCGAAACCGAGGCAGACGCTGACGGCGAGCAAATACTTCCCGACTAAGCCCCAAACAAAACAAAACATGTTTTTTTTTTTGTGTAACTGGGGCCCACAATGTCATCAAATTTTGCATTGACCAAAGTCGGAAACTTTATAAAAAAGGACGAATTGGGTATCCATCTACTGGTATAGTTGCTGATGTGATGTACTTGGAATTTGCTGGACTGTTATAGCGAGCTGCCATGGCTGCCGCCTCTTGCCGGGTTTTAGGGCACAATGTAAGGGGCTCTTATGTAGATCGGTAATGTTTTTTTTTTTTACACTAACTACTTCCTCTGTTTCTTCTTTTCTTGATTACAACCGTATGCTCTACAAGTAAAGACATGAGTTCTAATGTTTTTTTTTTTTTTTTTTTTTTTTTTTTTTTAAAAATTGATGTGATGTACTTGGAATTTGCTGGACTGTTATAGCGAGCTGCCATGGCTGCCGCCTCTTGCCGGGTTTTAGGGCACAATGTAAGGGGCTCTTATGTAGATCGGTAATGTTTTTTTTTTTTACACTAACTACTTCCTCTGTTTCTTCTTTTCTTGATTACAACCGTATGCTCTACAAGTAAAGACATGAGTTCTAATGTTTTTTTTTTTTTTTTTTTTTTGTGTTCTGAAAAATGTAAGACAGAGATCCAATTTGGTCTTAACTTTCTTACTAGCTTTTGAACTAAAACTGAAACGGTAGTTTGTCTTGGGAACAACCATGGAGTTCCATTACAGACACAACTTTAAACTTATACCCAAAAAAAAAAAAAGCGAAGAAGCGTAACGGCAGAAAGACAGCAAGATTTTTCAGTCGTAGATCTTCTCGACGTCGACGTCGCGGTGGAGATCGTCTTCAGGGAGCATGAACCTTTTCCAGAACCAGTGAGGTTTCCAGACACGATCCCTCATCATGTCGATGGGGACACCTTTGGTCTCCGGGACGAAAAACATGGCGAAAAGTCCCATGACGAGGATCCAGCTGCTGAAGAAGAAGAAGATGCCGGATCTCATGTTGCATAGCATGGACAGGAAGGCTTGAGCTATTAGGAAAGTGAAGAACATGTTGCAGGAGACAGCGAAGGCGAACCCTGCAGTTCTTGTCTCCAGTGGGAAGGTCTCGCTCGGTATGAGCCACCCGAGTGGACCCCATGACCAGGCGAATCCCATAACGAACAGCAATACGCATATCACCACCACCAGCGCTTCCACGCGCCCTAACGATCCCGTGATTTCCAGATTCTTCGCCAGAATGATTCCGATGATTGTCTGCAACACACGCAGATACAGGTTCAGACAAGAGGGTTTCATTGTATTTTGTCCGAAGAATACTTGATCATGAAATCTCGGATTTGGTGGGTAATAAGAGTGGTTAGTTTCTGGATCAAAAACCCATTAAAAAGAAACGATTTTTCGTGTATTTTCTGACGAGAATCGATGGTTTCACAGAAGAGAAATGGAGGAGGAGAACAGAAATGGACCTGGCAGATGAACATGTGAACAGCGGATTCAAGCAACAGAATCCTCCGACCGGTTTTGTCCACCAGATAGATCCCGACGAAAGTGGAAAGAACGTTGATCGAGCCGGTGATGACCGCCGAGAGCAGCGCGGCGTCGTTCCCAAACCCAACGGTCTGAAACAGAACAGGAGCGTAGAACATGATGGCGTTGATCCCTGTGAACTGCTGAAACAGCTGAAGCAGCATTCCAATGACGAATGGAGGTCGGCTCGCTGGCTTCATCAGCTTCCTGTAAGGGTCCTTGACCTGTCTGGCCAGCTCACAGGCTCTGACGATCGATTCAAACTCTTCTTCAACGTCTTCCACTCCTCTGATCTTCCTTAGCGTGGCTTTCCCTTCTTCCACTCTGTTTCTCTCGATCAGACTGGTCGGCGTCTCGCAGATCACGAGCGAGCCGACACCTAGGATGACCGACGGCACGGCCGCGCCCCCGAGCGCGATCCGCCATCCGTTCGGGTGGACGTTTGACGTGAAGTAGTTCACTAAGTTGGCGATGAGGATTCCGATCGTGACCATGAGCTGGAAGCATATGTTCAGGCCTCCTCTGAGTTTGGCTGGAGCGATTTCCGATAGGAACAGAGGAACCGCCTGCAGATATTTTCGAAAACCCGATAAACGTTATATGAGTATCGAAACACGTGTGCGAATCTGGACGAACCCTTTTTCACCTGATTGCCGAAACCGACACCGAAGCCGAGAAAGATCCGGCCGAAGATGAGGATGACGATGTTGTTGGCGGCGGTCGTGAGGGCGACGCCGAGCAAGAAGAAGAAGGAGGCGAATTGCATGGTGGGTCGGCGTCCGAGCTTGGAACAGACAATGGAGGCGAGGAAACTGGCGACGAGGGCGGCGAGGTAGAGAGATGAAGTGAACAACTGCAGGAACTGGTTGTCGTATTTGCAGTAGTTGTTCTCATGCGCGTGTTGTTTCCTCTCGTACACCTCGTGGAAGAACTTCTTCAAGAAATCGTCCATGGCCGTCACTCCTCCTGCGCAATCCAAATCTCCGTCATCATCACCGCCATTATCGAATCTCGTAACGAAATCCATAAGGGTCGATACCCTCTTTCGGAGAGTTGATCAGTTACAGAAAAAGGCTCACAGATCTACGAGTGTGTTGATCCGAAAGGCAAGAAAAACGGATACGAAGATACGAACCAGAGATTCCGATGTCATAACCGAAGATCAATCCACCGACGGCGGAAATGATGACGCAGAGGAAGACGTAGGCCGTCATCTTGGCCTCGAACTCCGGAGCTTTGCCTCCGCCGCTCACGACAACCGCGGGCATTTTTATTAACTCGCACCTTTCAGACAGCGCACGAAAACAGAGTGAAGCAACAGAGAGAGAGAGAGAGTCTTTTGGCTTGTTTAAGAGACGATGGTCACAAATTTATACAAGATTTGGATCTTGATGTTATGCACAATGTCTAAATATGGTCAAGTGTTTCACAAAACAGGCAAGGAGGGAGGGAGACTCGGAGTTTGAATGGTGAGTAAATTAATATGACTTTCCCGCAAAAAAAATATATATTAATATTAATTTATTATTGCCTTTAATAATCAATGCGGTTTCCTTATTTATACGACTTCTTGGTAAGTTTTTTAATTGTTAATTAGCCTCAAGATTATTAACTCTCTTGTTCATCGTCTCTCTCTCTCTCTCTCTACACATATATATATATATATAGAGAGAGAGAAGCTTAATTAGTCAGTAGATCAGATTAGGACAGAAACAAAGATTAAATTAACAGAGGATTAAACGATTTTTATGTTACAACAGCAGCAACAACAGGGCAATCTCGCAAGAGTAGAGAGACCGTCTCCATCGCCGGCGGCTTGGTCGGCGTCCTTCGCCGGATAAGTTTGCCGGTGGAGGAATCCTGCGTCAGCAGCAGCGGCGGCGGCGGAGGAGGAAGTAGTATGCCTTCCATGGAAGAATTGATTGCAGACTGGATGATATTACTTCATGCGTCTTATATTTCTTAGGTTGCATGAATGAACAGCCGATGATGATGATGATGATGAACACTGACATGGCAAAGCATGTGTTTGGTAAGAATATCCATGTACTCCATTTCCATTTAATAATCTACACAACACGTGGCATATCGCCATATCTATATATATATATATACATCCTTTATTGAAAGAAATGTGTAATTGACTAATTATCCAGTCTCTAATTAGTTAATTAACTGCCAACATAACCAAAACAGAGTGGTCCAAACGGTAATAGGGGGGAAACCTGCAGCTCAACGTGCCTACACGTAAATGACCTCTTTCCTTCGTTCGGTTCTGTTCGATTTCTTTTGAATTTAATTAAATTTAATTTTGTATTTCCAATAAGGGAATACTCGATAATAAATATAAAAACGTCGTATTAATTGGCTGTCGGTCCATTTTAGATCGAATACCAACTGTTATTCTGAGATTATTTACAAAGGAAAAAAGTGAGTTTAAATGCAATTTTTTTTTACAAGATATTATAAGCAGCGTGTCACTGTCAAGGCTCATAGGGCATCTAATCACAAAAAAATAAAAAAAAAATGTTACAAATAACACATGCATTTAAAGAATATGATACAAATCAGTCTCTCGAGTTGGAATGCGTTGAACCGGGCCTCTCAGCTGGGAGGCGGAGCCAACAACGGGTTACCAAAAGTCCTGGAGCACGACGGCAGTTTAGAGATATCTGTAGTATTAGATGGTCGGAGAGGGACCAAAGTTGGAGATACGGCAAGCGAACTTACCTAATTAAGCTCCAGTCCTGGTTTCCGAAGATTTCCCGGGATTTGGCCCGTCAGGTTATTGTTTTGCAAGAACCTGATAAAAACAGAAAGCTTAGATAGGATCAAGTTTCTGCAACTATGCGGCGGAAAGGCCTGCATATTGTAAAACACAAGAACGAAAACTCACAGTTCTCGCAAGCTCTGCATTTCTCCGAGGGATGGAGGGATGCTTCCGCTGAACCGATTGTTTTCCAAGCGCCTGTTGGATATGAAACATGATAGGGTTAGGGTTTAGGACTACCTGTTGAATCAATGGCTTACCGGTTATTTGGGACGATCAAATCAAAGCAACGACAACGTTATTGAAAGCGTTCAACTCACAATGACTCGAGCAATTTGAGTGAACTGAGGTCAGGTATGGGTCCTGACAGAGAGTTGCCCCCCAGCCAACTGTTCATAATACAAGACCGTGAATTGATATTCGATGTAGCCTAGAACCGATACGTCCACTGGTTTTGGGCACTTACACCGTAGACAATGCAGTTAAGTTGGCGATTTCAGGAGCCAGTGAACCCGAAAGGCCCATATTAGTCAAGTTCCTGCCGGCAAAAATGGTTCAGTAAAACACAAATGGCGAGTTGATAGAACGGATTGGTGTTAGTCTAGAGCACGGAAATATGCGGGTTTGAATCAGATTCATCTCACAGACTGATTATGCGAATACGGGGGCCTTCAGAACAGCTGACTCCAGTCCACGAATACCGCTGAGGAAGACAAGGATCGCCATTCCAATCAACCGGCGGGTTCTGAAGACTTTTTTTGATTGCATTCAGAGCAGTTGCTGCAGAAAACAAGAGAAAGATGATTCACCATCATGTAGTAGACACAAACAAAAGCCAATGCCTTTCGCTGTCTGTCCTACCATCTCGTACGTGGGTTCTGCCTTCGAGGGGAATCAACTCAAACATCTCACCACCATTGATGAGGGGACCAAGGTCTGAATCAGTGCTAGGGTTTAGGGTTAACATTGCAGTACCGTCAAGAGGCCATCGGCTCGAGAAGACAACCACACCTGCTGGAGTTACATTCAAACTCCTATAATAGGTTACACCATTAAGGGTTATGTCAAGGACAATGGATCCACCGGCCAATGAGTCAGAATCATGAGCAAAGTATAGCGCTATATAGTAATTCGACTTTGGTAAAGCTGCTGGAGGCCATATGAACTTTAGAGGCTGAAGCTGCGAAGCTTTAAAACCAGTGTTGTATATCCTCCATGGCGGAAGGTTCCAGAAACCAGAAGCCTCTACTCTCCTATTGTTCGGTATCGTGGAATTGAACGCGTAAGGCTCCCAAAATCTGTCAAACTGATCATATGGATACCTGAAAACATCAAGTTTCTCGATTTAATCAGTGCCCTTTGATCTACAAAATCCAAATCCATTTCATTCTCGGAGATCTGACATTCCAAATGTGTCGCTGTATCTGGGAATCTGCTAAAACCCTATGCAGAAACTTGTAAGGCATTGATTGATAACAACAGAAACAGAGAAAACTCACCGGATGAGCGATCCACTGTATCCGAATGCGTGCCTGGCGACGAGACGCAGCCCGAAACGGTTGAAATCGGTGGAATTGTAAAGAGAACCTTCCAATCTGACGATCTCCAAGGCAGAGATAAAGGGGTCAGAAGTGGTATAAGAATTAGCGGCAATGCAGACGCTCATTGACTTCCCCTGCGTCATGAAAACTCCTTCGTAATAAGACGCGAGGCCGTCGGCGTAATCCGCAGTGGTGTTGACGACGCTCCAAACGGTAGCGTCTGTGAAAGACCCTCGGAACCTTAGGCTGCACAATTGAATAAGAGGAAAAGCTAGGTTTGATGAGCAACCAGAAGGAAGAAAAGAATACTCTTATTCTCTGATAAATGTTGGTGTTTACAATGACTCGTACATATACTAAGAGAAACATAATAGGATAAGGAAACAGATTTGTACAGATTGGAAGTTTTCCTTATTGTGGGAACTGAGAATATATTAGCATATTCTCAGCCATTCAATCACGGATTCTCATATGAGAATTGCCCAACTCAGAGGCAAGATCATCGTCATTGACCTGTTCGTGTATCTCCATAGTGTCGACTCCAACATTCCCCCTCAAGATTGGACCTCGATTATCAATGAGGCCAATCTTGCCGAGGAGTTTATCCAGAATGTATGCGCCCGTAGCTTTGGTGAAGATGTCTGCGAGTTGTTCCGAGCTTTTGGTGTACTCAGTGGAGATGATCCCATGAACGATTTTTTCCCGAATGAGATGACAATCGACTTCTATGTGTTTCGTCCTCTCATGAAACACTGAGTTAGCTGCTATATACATCGCCGCTTGGTTGTCGCAGTGTAGAGGTATCGGGAGTGTAGGAGTAATCCCGAGGTCATCAAGGAGATGCTTTAACCAAATAATCTCGCATGTAGTGTTAGCCATTGCTCTATATTCTGCTTCTGCACTCGATCTTGAGACCACCGTTTGTTTTTTGCTTTTCCACGTCACTAAGTTTCCTCCAACGAATGTGCAGTAGCCCGTGGTTGATTTCCGATCGTTCTTGTCTCCAGCCCAATCTGCATCGCAGTATGCTGTGATCCCGACGTCATTGTTGCACTTCATCCATAGGCCTTTAGTTGGAGTTCCCTTGAGATACTTGAGAATTCGGTTCACCATGTTCCAGTGATCCTTGGTTGGCGAATGCATCCACTGGCTAACCTGGTTAACGGAGAAACAAATATCAGGCCTTGTAATAGTTAAATAAATTAACTTACCTACAACGCGCCGATAAAGTGTGACATCCGGGAAACATTCCCCCTCGCGTTGTTGTTTGTAGGCCGCCTCTAGTGGTGTTGTCACAGGTTTGGCCCCAAGTTTCCCTGTGTCGCGGAGTAAGTCGAGTACGTATTTTTGTTGTGAGAGGAACATGCCGTCCGAGGTGCGATGAAGTTCGATGCCAAGGAAATATGTAAGATGGCCGAGGTCCTTAATGTCGAAAGAACCTCGAAGAAACTGTTTTGCACTCTCGATGCCTAGTTTATCGCTCCCTGTAATCACAATATCGTCAACGTATACAAGAATAATAGTGATAAGAGAAGAATTATGGCAGAAAAATAAAGAATGATCAGCTTCCGATCGAGTAAATCCATGTGATACAAGAGCATCGTGAAGCTTCTTATACCACGCCCTTGGAGACTGTTTAAGACCATAAATCGCCTTAGTGAGCCGACAAACCTGATTTGAATCAGAAACAACGGGAAAACCGGGAGGAGGAGTCATATAAATCTCTTCCTCCAAATCACCTTGAAGGAATGCATTACGGACATCCATCTGCCATAAGTCCCAAGAGAGGTTAGTAGCTAACGAGACAATAACCCGAAAAGATTTAAGATTAGCAACCGGGGCGAAGGTATCGGTGTAATCTTCGCCATAGGTTTGCGTGAATCCCTTAGCTACCAAACGGGCCTTGTAACGCTCGATTTCTCCAGTGCTTCTGTATTTGATCTTGTACACCCACTTGCAACCCACAACGTTCTTGCCCGGCGGAAGCTGTGTGAGAGTCCAAGTGTTGTTCTTGGAGAGTGCTGTGAGTTCTTCCGCCATTGCATCACGCCAAACCTGGTGACGTGCCGCTTCGGCATATGTAGCGGGCTCCAAAAACTGATCAATAGAGCTGAGAACACATACAGCAGAGGATGTTAGAGCAGAATCAGACAGATAGTGCTGGATAGGATATTTCACCGAGAAACTAGGTGAAACATCAAGGTCGTGCACAGAACGAGTCAAGGCAGTCTTCTGTTGCTGATTCTCCTGCACTTTCCAGGTGGGTTTGAGCTGGCGAGTGCTGCGACGAAGAAAGGGGGCTGGGTCGACATCCACTACCAACGGAACAGAGTCATGCTCTGTAGCTGACGAAGATGCGACATCGATTCCGGCAACAGGAACTGTTTCCAGCGAAGAATCTGAGACAGCAACATCAGCGGGAGAAGGCAATTGACTCGCAACCGAGGCGGGCATCTGCTCAGAACCTTGCTGGGTTCCAGGAGATGGCGTTGATGAAGAACCTGCAGTGGACGAAGAAGGGCTTGACAACGGACTGTTAGTAACAGTGACATGTTGGGAACGAGTATGATCATGAATAGTATCAAGTAACAATTGAAGGGAGGAAACATAATCCTGTCGAGATGGAGCAAGCTCTACCATGGAATCGCGAGAGTCAACAGAATAGTAAGGGGAGTTTTCATCGAAAACAACATCTCGAGAGACATATAATCGGTTCGTAGGTGGATGATAGCACTTATATCCCTTTTGATCAGAGGGATAGCCCAGGAAGATGCAGCGCATGCTCTTAGCTTCGAGTTTATTACGGCTGTCATCTGCAATCAAAGGATAGCAAACACAACCGAAAACTCGGAATAGTGAAATATCAGCTTTGGTTTGTCGTAGTACCTCAAATGGAGACTCATCACGAAGGACTTTCGTGGGAAGTCGATTGATGACAAAACACGCAAGGGTGACAGCGTCGGACCAAAAAATCTTTGGAACATTCATGGAGAACATAATGGTACGAGCAACTTCGAGAAGATGTCGGTTCTTGCGTTCGGCCACTCCGTTTTGTTGAGGCGTGTAGGG